>NC_063154.1:23146264-23369347 GCF_020921035.1 Rhodamnia argentea
GTTTAGGAACTAAATTAAACATATACTAATAGCCTAAAGATCACATTAAATAAATTAAAAATTCAAAGGTGACATTATGTATCGGACTAATGTCGTTAGTTATAACAAAAATGAAATTGTAGTCTCTAATATCCGTAGAGTATACATAAAATGTGCCTCTACCGTGCATTTATTGAGATAGAGACAAACAACGAGTCACTCACTCGCAACTGAAATGAAGAGCTCCCACTTTTGGAGATATGAATATATATGCATGAATAGAATTCTATGTTGTGCAGTTATTGAAACGGAGATATAATACTGCATTTATTGAGATGAAGACATAAGTCTAACTCTCCATTTACTTAATTGATTGCACTTTGGCCGATAAATAAATAAATATATTTCTTTTCTTTTATCTTGCTTTGAAGAACAAATTTCTTTGTACTCCGTCGCCATAATTTCTTCAAATCGGACTATGTCCTTTTACCCTTTTTTGGATGATGATTTGGGAAAAGCCCCATAATCTCAACTTTTGAAAATAAAACAACTAAGATCCACGATAACACGAGAAGAGCCACAGCAAATGAAAATTGTAAATGTTTTTCAATTAATTGTTTAGTAGATACTTGTTAATGATACTGTGGTCTTGTTAAATGTGAGGAACTTACAAGCGGAGAGAGAAAAGAAGAAAAAGAGTTCACTCACCGGATTAAGCATTGAGCAACAATTTTTCAGCTTGTTAATGCCAATTTTTCAGGTCGTTTCACTTCCATATCATCCACTATATCTCTGCATATGTCACGGATTAAAGATTGACATGTCATCAATCCAAGGGAAGGTCATCCAAGGCATTAGATTGCAAAGGGGCTCCATCTTCACCTTCAGATTTGTGTGACAAGGATTGAAGTTCTCAACCGTTGAATGAGGATAATCACTACTGTTGGAATAATGTGACGAAGATCATCATCTCTACTGTTAGGCCAAAAGGGTCTCCACTCTCGAATCAAGTAGACGAGAATTGACATTCTCTACCGTTATATCGAGTAGAAGATCAATAATTGTGATTAGAGGGACTTTTGTATAATTAGGGGAGCCCATTGCAAGACACAGTCGTAGCCCACCAACCTGTCTGTGTTATCTTCATCATCCTTTGATTCTCTCTCTTGCTTCGTCAAAAAGCAAAATTGTAATGTTTATATAACCAGGGCAGGTTTATAGCTGAGCCACCAATGGCACGTTAATGATTTAGAGAGAGAGAGCTTTGAATGAACCTCTGAATGCCAGGCCAAGAATGAGCTTTGATGTAGAAATTCCTTAAATCGAAATTCTTAGGATTAATGTCGCAAATTGCATTTCGATTCGATATACAATGTGATATTTAAGCATTTGATTTGTTCAATGTGATCCTTAAACTTTAGCCTAACGAGTCATTCATAAATTTTTAATTTGTTCAACATAGTTCTTTGACTGTTGACACGCTTTCAATTTTATCCTTGGGCTATATGAGAATATTCGATATTGTCCTTTCCTTAATTCGAGTTCGGGGATAATATTGAATATTTTTTCATATAGTTTAAGAGCTAAATTGAACATGTACTAATAGTCTAAGGATTATATATGTTATGTATTGTACTAAAATTCGTCAGTTATATCACATAAATAAAGTGGTAATCGCTAAAATCCGTGTAACATTGATAAAATATGGGAAGGACATGATTGCTTCCCGTCAACGTCTATTTTGATTGCACATTTATTGAGATGGAGACAAACGAGGATGAAAAGCTTCCACTTTGGAGATATAAATATAAATGTGAGATGGAGACATAATTCTAACTCCCCTGTTACTTAATCGACTGCACTGTAGCCAAGATATATATATTTTTCTTTTCATTTATTTTGCAATTCATGGGTCCCTTCATTTAATGCAAAGAGTAGTTTGCTTCGAAGAACAGACTTCCACGTGTTCTGTGGCTATAATGTCTTCAATTGGGGCTGTCCTTTTACCCTTGTTTGGACTTCCACGTGTTAATGCGTGTTGACGCCTAAATTTTGACTAATCTATTTTTTGCATAAAAATTAGAACTAATTTTAGTTCTAAATAAAAATCATCTCACATATTTATTTTTAGCGTACATTGCATTGGCATATAATTGGGCAAGCGGAACACTTAATTTAGCATGCGTCTAGACTAGGCACGGGATGAAAAAATACACCGAGAAGATTTGAAACTTCGGGGACTGTATTGCAAATACTTAAAACTTCAGGGACTGTATTGCAAATACTTGAAACTTCGGGGACCGCATTGCAAATACCAAAAGAAGATGGAGAAGGGAAGATGGTGAAGGGAAGATAATGAAAGGAAGATGGTGAAGAGAAGATAAAGAAGGGAAGATAATGAAAGGAAGATGGTGAAGAGAAGATGAAGAAGAGAAGATGAATATGAAGAAGGGAAGATGAAAATGGAAGGTGGAGAAATGAAGATGAAGAAGAGAAGATGAAGATGAAGAAGAGAAGATGAAAATGGAAGGTGGAGAAATGAAGATGAAGAATGAAGGATGAAGAACTTTGCCTATAAAAGAGGAAGAGAATTGAGAGAGTTTTTTGGGGAGTGAAAGAGAATTGAGAGAGTTTTAGAGTGGAAGAGAATTGAGAGAATTTGTGAGAGAAATTCTTTAGAGAGGAAAAAGAGAGTTCTTGAGAAAAGTTGGAAGAGAAAATTTGAGAGTGAAGAAAAGAGTTTTAGTCGAGCATCATCTTTGACGAGTCCCGACACGTACTTCGCCTCTCGCCATCCAACAACGCCGCTGCTTGCCTTTTTCGACGATAGCCACGTTCTTCCAACTCCGAGATCTTGAAGGAAGCCATAACGTGTACGTGAGTAAGATTTTGTGTAATAGAAGGTAACCCTTTCCATCTCGATCTACAAAAATGTAATCGTTTGGTGTGAACATTTGTTTGTTTATTTTAGACATGTTACATGTCTCAAAATTTAGCATCATTACATGTTAATTTATTTTTATAAATACTCGTGATTGGCTGCGTTTTCTTTCTTTCTAAATCACCCATGGTGTATATCGTACAAAGTTTAATGTTTTACATCCCCATAAAAAAGAAGAAAAAACCAAAAAATTGCATCTTTGAATTTCAAGTAAAATCCATCAAAATTGCCAAATCAAATATTTTTTCATGAAAATGGTACCGAAAGGGCGTTAGAGTAATCTAGCGTAACCAAATCCCCGAATTCAAAATCTCCGGTTCGCGGAAATAAGATAGTTTTCTCCCGCTATTTTATTTAGGTTTCTAATCAACCTACCGAAAATGATTAGTGGCGACTCCAAATTCAAAATATATTGCATGTTAATCATTTGAACCTTAAGTTGCGATTTGGTATGGACTTGGGAGAGTCCGAGTTAGGTTAGTTAATTAATTAACCCGATAATCCATTAGCCCGAAAATTAACTTGTTTATTTTTTAGGTCGTGACAGCTTGGCGACTCATTTGGGGAACTAAAGAGGACTTAGGCCAGAATAATTTCATGAAAAATAAAATCACTTGATCCGGCAATCTTTTTTGAATTTTAATCCTTAGGTGTTAAATGGTTTTGCGGGAAAGGGAGTTATAAGGGGAGGAGTCTCGTGGCTAATCTTTGTTTTGCGTGCTTGGTGATGAGAATTTTAATTTTTGAACTATCGGAGTGCTGATTGCTTTTAAAATGTCGTGCATGCCTCTATATAATTGCACTACACCACCTTGACTTGTGACCGAACCCGGGTCACCCGATAGTTTCAGGATGGTATTTATGTGGTTCTTTAACCTTGGCGGTAAGGCTTCGCTAAAGGTTATCCCGATTGGATCCCGAATTCTTCAAAAAAATGGCTCGAGAGTTATTCTCATGCACGTAAGGCTATGATGCATGAGAGTTGCTCTTGTCGACCGAACCAAGCCGAGATGATTGGACCCGACTAGTCGTGACTATGTATGCGAGGCAGCAACTAGTCATGATGAACGTACGCGAGGCTGCGACATGTCGTTCTGTCTTTCATTTCATTTTGCTAAAAGAACTAAAATCTGAATCCACACTTCATGTGCATGTCTTTGTGATTGACATTTTCTTCCTACGAGCGGTAATTTCTTGTCTCTTATGCCTTGTTATCTCATTTTTATTCTGGGCTGGTCCATGGTTTA
Source organism: Rhodamnia argentea (assembly GCF_020921035.1). Taxonomy (NCBI): domain Eukaryota; kingdom Viridiplantae; phylum Streptophyta; class Magnoliopsida; order Myrtales; family Myrtaceae; genus Rhodamnia; species Rhodamnia argentea. Next base: position 23,150,432 of record NC_063154.1, read on the forward strand.
GGTTGATTTAATTGGCACGTGATCTATATACGAATGGGTCGCAACGATATCCGTTTCGTGCCTACTCCGAAGCTAGAGCTCAAGAAGCTATGGGGTAAGTTGAAGTCGGATGGCCAGCAGTACGTGCTCAAGCGTATCGGGTTCATGTTGCCAATTCTTGAGATTGATGTTCAAAGCGGGATCATGCAAGCACTTGCTCATTTTTGGTGCCCCGAGACGACCACGTTTGTGTTCGGAGGTAAGTTTGAGCTCACACCTACTCGGAAGAATACAAGATTGCCATTGGAAAATCAATTGAGTTGGATGTGGTTGAACCACCTATTCGGGTAGATCCGGTGGTAGTGCTTGCTGAATTTTTGGGTTCGACTAAAAAGAAATTGAAAAAGTGTCTGAAGGGTAAGCGCCGGGCATGCCCTTTATCTTTCCTCATTGGATGTTTTGAAAATAACTCCGACCTCATGAGATCTAAGATTTTTATCTTAACCTTTTTCGGACTTATCATTTTTCCATTCCGTCAGAACGCTATAGATCCCGTGATAGCATGGACGGTAAAACAAGTTTGTGGTGGGGTCAATTTCGTAAACACCATCCTTGCTGAAACTTTCATTTCACTAACATGTTTCGCTCATTCCAAAAAGAAAACGAGAAAGAAAAAGATAAGATTTTTCGAGCCCCAATTGAGCTTTTACAAATCTGATTTTTCTCACACCTTTCTCAATTCGGGGAAAACATGATTGTATTTGAAATGGGTATGACTAACAACCCTATTTTAAGATTTAAACAAATACAGGATCGAACTAAGAACTTGCACTATACGCAGTGGGTCCATTTATTCGAGAATCCAAATCCTAAGATTTTCCTTTGGCAAGCTGTATGGTTTCGAGTGGTAGAAGCTCGATTGTGCCATGGCGACCAGAAACCCGTGCCTTTGATGGGCATTTATGGAGCAACCAGCTATCAGCCTCTTCGGGTTACACGACAATTTCGGGTTCTGCAGGATATCCCGCCTTCACTTGGGCCCAACGAATTCCAAGTTCAATTTGAGAAGGACGAGAACTACGGAGCGTAACCGAGACGTCATTCTGAGGCTTGGCAGGAGTGTTCTAATCAGAAGCTGATTTGGCCCATAGAGGAGCTCACCAGAAAAATGAGGAGTCACTTTGCCACAACTCAGTATATTCAGTTTCATGCCATCCCTGCTGAGATACTCCCGAAGATCCCGATCGTGACAATGCAGCATACCCGTCAAGCTCAACTCAAAGCCAGCGAAGAGAAGGCGATGAAGGCCCAAGAAAAGGCAGATGCTTTGGCAAAGGAGAATGCACGATTGCGGCGCGCCTTGAAGGCCCATTCGTCTATAGATCACGTGGCCTCTAAAAAAGGAAAAACCGTTTGATTTCTTGGTTTGCTTAAATTGAGTCATGTATTTACTTTCATAGGTTGATTGTTTAGGAATCTCATCGTCCTATTTCCAATTTCACACTTTGCTTATGTAGTTTTTACAATTTCATCGGTTGTCCTCAATTCTGATTTGGCTTGTTCCTGTTGTACGATTTTTACTAAATTCTATGATCGAGTTTTGAGTAAGTGCCAAACACGAAAGTTGTAGACCTATGTTTCAACTAATGTCTTACAAAATTTCAGAATTAAATTCATAATTTAAGATGGCCCTTCGTTTTTTCAACAACATGCGGTTATAACAGTTTTCTGAACGTGATTTTTTGGAAAGACACATTAAACTGCTTTGATCCGTGCATTTCTAGTCCGATTGGCCAACATAAAAGTTGTTCATCATCTTCTCAACTATGAGCTCGTAAAATTTGGACATGTTTTGATCAACGTGCAAATTGATACGGATTTTTTCGTAAAAGCGGACAAACTGAAAATTACATGTTTCAATCCTTTGGTTATAATCACTTTGTTCGTTTGAGTCTAGAGGGATGCCATGGACCGGCTCGATATTCTTGCTCTCTGTACTCATTTTGCGTTTGTTACTACGTACAGGTAATTTATCACGGATCCTCCACATATTACTCGATCGGTCGCGAGGAAGATGGCCGACATCAACGCCACCGTCGGTGCTGCCCTAGACGAGAAACTTGGCTCCTTGACCGAGCGCTTCAAGGGATGATGTCCCGAAAGATGGAAGAAATGATGGCTGCCTTCGCCGCCAAACTTCAATCATCCACCACCAGCCCACCGCTAACCATTCCTGCTCCAATTCCTCCTATGGACAACTCCGGTAAAGCCCCGGAAACTGCTCTCTATCAGACAATGCCGCTAGAAGACGTGATCTTCACGGGCGTGAGCTCGAGCACGCCGCCCGTAGTCCCAATCCCCCAAGCCAGCCCCGTGGCCCCGGGTTGAATGGTGATACGGCCAAGCGGTTGGCCCAAATGGAACAGAGGATCCGAAAGGTCGAGGGGACTCACAACATACCCTTGATTGACTTGTCTGTCTTTTCAAAGGTCACAAGTGCGGAGAAGTTCAAAATGCCCGACTTCGAGAAGTATGATGGGACTTCTAACCCGGTTCAAAGACGTCCGGATGTACCAGGCAAGAATGAATAAGCACGCGACCAACGGCCCCCGATGGTCCGGACTTTCCAGGCTAGTTTAAAAGAAGCTGCCATGAGGTGGTATACGGACTACGAGATCTATCGGATGGATGATTGGGAGAAGGCAGCTAATGCCTTCATCAAACATTTCAGCTTTAACTTGGACGTGCTCACCACCGGAGAAGATCTTGAACAGCTTGAGATGAAGAAAGGAGAAACAATCAAGCGGTATGCCACCGGGTGGAGGAATGTGGCATCTCGGCTAAAACCGGTCCCTCCGGAAAGGGAGCTCATGAAGTTGTTTGTTTCCACTGCCGCGAATTATGAAAACCCGACTCGGGATCCGTTTGCTACGTCATTCAGCCATCTCATTGCAATGGCTGAAGAAATCGAGAACGGTATGAAGAAAGGTTGGTACGATGATGTCACCACAACAACTAAGAGGTTTGCGGTAAGGAAAGACAAGGAGCCGGCCCCACAGGTCAACATGACCTACAGCCAAAAACCCACGACCCGGCACGCCGCCGTACTGATTCCAAATCAGCAAGAGGCCAATTTCGGCGTGCAACGACAAAGAGGGAATCAACGGCCCCCTCGGCAGTTTACCCCTCTACCGGGAACCCCGTCGCAAGTACTCGCGGTTCTCCGTAAGAGAGGTTTACTGACTTCCGAGCCTCTACGACTCAGTAACACGAGCTCGCCAAGATATGATCCATCAAAGAAATGTGATTACCACTGCGGGGAGCTTGGACATGACACCGACAGCTGTTTCGTGTTAAAGCATCGGATCCAAGATCTTCTTGATTCTAAGGCATTCTCGTTCCAAGGCAACAAACCGCCGAATGTCCGAGAATAATCCTTTGCCGGATCATTCAAGTAAAGTTAATGCTTTGTATTCGGGCTGGGAATTAGACAAGGTTGGTGCTATTAAGGTGGAAGTAGCTGATATTCTCAATGCTCCGATCGGGCGGGGATATTATGAGGTCGGTGAACCGATATCACTCGATCGATTGAAGGAAAAGGTCTCCACTCTCACGAAGAATGGATTCATAGTCCGGGCAAGTCAAACCGGGGAAAGTGGCCACTATATCCCGGATTGTCATTGATCGGGATCGAGAGCTTGCAGCTTTGACCCAACCCGGGACTTTTCAAGAGTCTCGGGTGGAAGATGCTAAAGTGACTAACTTGATCAAGAATGACCCGAGTTAGCGAGACATGCCCGCCTTGGAAGATGTAGTGGATGATGAATTTGGAATAGTCATTGCCTCGCCTCAGCCTTTTCCGTACGCTAATGATAAGGCGGTTCCTTGGTCCTACGATCTTGCCCCGATAACAAGATCGGGACGCGCTTATAGTGATGACCAACCGACTAAACAAGTCACCGAGAAAGATGCTAAGGAATTCTTGGCTGTAATCAAGGCAAGTGAGTACAGCGTTGTCGACCCGATTTGCGGAAGTCACCGGCTCGGGTATCCCTACTCGAACTTCTACGGTCATCCGAGAAGCATCGGGAGTCCTTGATGAAGGTACTCGGCGAAATTCACGTACCCGAGAATGTTGAACATGACAAACTAGAGAACTTTGTGGGGACGATCCTTCTAAAGGATCGAGGTTGCATTCGGCGACGATGAGATTCCTCTTGAAGGGCGAGGTCATAACAAAGCTTTGCACATAACAGTCAAACATAAGCAAACTCACGTAGCTCGGGTACTTATTGACAACGGGTCGGCACTAAATATTTGCCCATTAGCCACATTGAATCGTCTTGGAATCGACACGGCCGGGTTGCGAGACGGCCAAGACTTCCGTCCGCTCATTCGATGGCGTAAAGAAGGATGTCTTTGGGGCGGATCAACTTGGAGATTCAGATCGGGCCTTCTTTGTTTGACATTCTCTTCCGGGTATTAGACATTCCTTCGGCCTTTAACCTTCTCTTAGGCCGACCTTGGATTCATAATGCCGGAGCTGTCCCATCAAGCCTTCATCAGAAAATTAAGTTCGTGGTCGAACAGAAGTTGGTATTTGTCCATGGGGAGGAAGATCACCAGATTTTCAATGAGACGGCCATCTCTTACATCGAGCCGACTCATGTTGAAGAAGATTCCTACCACGCTTTGAGATAGTACACACCATCCATGCATCACCGGAAAGTCCTTTACCGGTTCCCGAAATATCAGCCACTTCTCTTATGGTGGCTAAGATAATGGTTGGCAATGACTTCAAACCCGGTATGGGTTTAGGTCGGCATGGCCAAGGGATTCGCGCCCCAATTGAACCCAAAGGCCAATCTCATACAGCTGGTCCGGGATGTCGAGGACGTGGACATAAAAGAGGCGTAATGGGTCGCGGTAAGCGGGCATGCAATCCTTTACCCCCACCTCTATATACCACTTTCCGATCACCTGGAGTGGTTGGAGGTTACGATAATTTGACCCAATTCGAAGAAGACTTGGGGATTGTGTTCCCCGACACACCGAAAGACCGAGATATTCCAGTTGAGCCAATAGGGTCTGAAGAGGATGAAGGGGTCTTCGATATCATTGGTTGTTTTGACGATGTAACCATTGCTGCTATATCCGAAGACGGAGCGCATGAAGAGGAACCTTACCCAGCACCTAAACCTTCCAAATCATTCGTCAATGCCATATGTGATGATCCACTGGAGGGTTTAGATTCAGAGTAACATCTTTATGTTTATGCAATCCCCTGCGTGGGACCTTTTTCGTTTCCTTTAGGTTTTGGATCACATTGGGATTTCTATTACGTGTTGCACTCTTGAATTTTTTCCTAGAAGATGTAATTTCATATCAATAAAATTGCACTATTTTTCGAATCTTGTTGAAGTATCCCAAACCAACCCGATGACGATAACCAACGACCAACAAGTTTGTCATCATGGTAAGAACCGAGGGTTGGGCTTCTTCAAGAATTCATGTCCCACGGTTTTGAAAAAAAAATAATAACAAAAAATAAATAAATAAAGTTCTTCAAAAAAAAAAAAAAAAAAAAAAAAAAAAAAACACCGCAATTAAACCTTGTTTGTTTTTTCTGATTTTGTTACTTTATGTTTCAGGGGGATACATGAGGAGGGAAATCTAGTGGATTCAAGTATACGACCTAGATGAGCGCAATCCAGTTATGAGGAAATTCGTCGGGATTTCGAACGACATGAGGAGATCAAGCCCTTGACCGGTGAACAAACCTGTCTCGGTCAACCTAGGCGATGCGTAAAACCCTAAAGAAGTTAAGATCGGGGCAAACCTTTCCAAAGAGATGATCGATCGCTTGACTAAGCTCCCGAAGGATTACCAGGATATTTTCGCCTGGTCCTATGCAGATATGCCCGGTCTTGATCGTTCCATTGTCGAACATTGTTTGCCGATAGATCCTTCGGCTAAGCCGGTGGTGCAAAAAGTCAAGGAGGGCCGGACTGAATTGGTCCGAAGATCAAAGAGGAGGTCATGAAGCCGCTTGACGTCGGATTCCTTGAGACTACGGAATATTCTGATTGGATTGCCAATATAGTCCCAGTCATGAAGAAGGATGGGCGTATTCGGGTCTGTGTCGATTATCGAGATTTGAATAAGGCCAGTCCCAAAGATGATTTTCCCCTCCCGCATATCGACGTACTTGTTGACATGATCGCGGATTTGAATTGTTTTCATTCATGGATGGTTTTTCCGGGTACAATCGGATTCTGATGAATGTCAATGACAAGTTGAAAACCACTTTCACCACACCATGGGGAATGTTTCATTACCGGGTGATGCCGTTCGGTCTCAGAAATGCTGGAGCTACTTACCAACGAGCCATGGTTGCCCTTTTCCACGACATGATGCATAATGAGATTGAGGTTTACGTTGATGACATGATAGCAAAAACAAGGCATGGAGAAGATCATGTCGAAACGCTCAAGAAATTGTTCGATAGACTTCGAAAGTACAAGTTACGCCTCAACCCCGCCAAGTGTGTCTTTGGGACCAGCTCGGGCAAGCCGCTCGGATTCGTGGTAAGCAATAAGGGTATTGAAGTCGACCCTTCTAAAGTCAAGGCTATTCGTGAGCTTAAGCCGCCGACGACGGTTAAAGAAGTTCGAAGTCCGATGGGCAAAGCTAAACTATATTGCTCGATTCATCTCTCGGTTATCGAAACCGCTAAGCCATTCCTCAAGCCGTTAAAGAAGAATGCGCTAATCCAATGGGATAGCGAATGTGAAGAAGCTTTTGGGAAAGCAAGCAAGATCTCATGAGTCCACCCGTGCTTATTCCTCCAACACCGGGCAACCTTTAATCCTCTACCTCACAATCCTTAGTGAGTCTTTGGGTGCTATGTTAGCACAAGAGAGGTAGGAGGATGGAAAAGAACGAGCCATTTATTATCTGAGCAAGAAATTCACTGCTTCGGAAATGAAGTACACCGAAGCGTAGAAAACATGTGCGGCGTTAGTCCGGGTACTGCACAGGCTTCGGCAATATACCTTGCATTACCAGGTACTTTTGGTGACAGAGTGCGATCCTATCAAATACTTGCTTAATCAACCCGCCTTGATTGGTAGACTTGCCAAATGGCGATCCTCATCTCCGAATTTGATGTTCAATATTTGTCCCAAAAGTCAATCAAGGGACGGGCTATAGCGGATGTCCTAGCTGAAAATCCGGGGCGAGATGATGATGCCTATTATTCTGAGGATCGGATCATGTCGGTGGAAGATTACATCCGGACTATGTATTTTGACGGAGCTGTCAATTTATCGGGATCGTGCACGGGCGCGGTTCTGATATCTCCAGGTGGTCAGCATTATCCTGTGGCCGCAAAATTGGTATTCCCTTGCACAAATAATATAGCGGAATATGAGGCATGCATCCTCGGTCTCGCAGCTGCGATTGAAATGGGGATAGCCCGACTCAAGGTGTTCGGAGATTCCGCTCCGATTATCCTTCAGATCGTTGGAAAGTGGAAGACGAGAGATGCTAAATTGCTACCCTACCATGAGTATTTGGATAAACCGGTGGAGGAATTTGAGGATATCTCATTTGAGTATCTGTCCGGGACTCATAATCGATTCGCTGATGCATTGGCTACCTTGTCTTCAATGTTACAAATCACCAATGGACTTGAGGTTGACCCACTGAAAATCGAGGTATTAAAAAAGCCGGCATATTGTATGGCCGTGATCGATGAACCCGATAGTAAGCCGTGGTACCATGACATCAAAACTTATATTCGGAGGCAGTAGTTCCCTGAAGAAAGTACCGTATATGACCAAAAGTACATAAGGAAGATGGCTTCGAAGTTCTTCTTAAATGGAGAAAATTTATACAAGCGATCATTCGATTCTATCCTGCTAAGATGCGTTGATTCAACCGGCGATTCAGTTCGATGATGGAAGTGCATGAAGGGATCTCGTGGTCCACACATGAATGGCCACATGTTAGCTAAGAAGGTTATGAGGATGGGTTATTATTGGCTCACGCTCGAAAGAGATTGTATTCAGCATGTCCGGAGTTGTCACAAATGTCAGATTCATGGTGACAAGATTAATGTCCCTCCGAATGAGTTGCATCGCTTATCCGAACCATGGCCGTTTTCTATGTGGGGCATTGATGTTATTGGCCCTATCAATCCTAAAGCATCCAATGGGCATCGATTCATCTTGGTAGCAATTGACTATTTCTCTAAATGGATCGAAGCCGCATCCTATTTAGCGGTCACAAGCACGAAATATCGTGAAATTTATCCGTCGAGATATCATCGCTCGATATGGTTCACCTGAAGCCATAATCACCGACAATGGCTCAAACTTGAACAACAAGTTAATGGACGAATTGTTCAAGGAATTCAAGATCAAGCATCCGAACTCTTCCCCATATCGTCCTCCGGATGAATGGAGCAGAGAAGCCGCCAATAAGAATATTAAGAAAATCTTAGCGAAGACGGCTGAAAATTATCGCGATTAGCATGAGAGGTTGCCATTTGCACTTATGGCGTATCGGACCTCGATCCGGACATCTACGGGGGCAACCCCGTATTCTCTTGTATATGGAATGGAGGCTGTTCTACCGGTTGAAGTGGAAATTCCTTCCTTACGTATCTTGTCTCAAGCTATCTTGACGGAAGCCGAATGGATCCACAGAGAAGGCAAGCCAATTGAATCTCGATCGATGAAAAGAGAATTAAGGCTATATGTCATGGCCAGTGTTATCAGCAGAGAGTTGCTAATTCATTCAACAAAAAAGTTCGGCCTCGATATTTTCAGATTAATGACCTGGTCTTGCGAAAATTGTTGCCAATAGTCCCACTCCCGGAAGGGAAGTTTGCTCCAAACTATGGTGGTCCATATATAGTAAAGAAGGTGCTCCCTGGTGGTGCTTTGATTCTGGCCGAGATGGATGGTCGTGTATTTACCAACCCAGTGAATTTCGACTCTGTAAAGAAATATTATACTTGATTTACTCTGATGTTTTTATAATATTAATACTGATTCACAAGTTGTTCACATTTGGGCATTCGTTTGTTTCATCGCTACCAATTTTTGCCGAGAGATCGTTTCGAATGGGGGGTCTCTCCGGCCCAATTGAATCAGCCATCAGTAGCGTGAGATTTACATATTCACGGAGTAAAAGGGGTTATCTTGCGAAAAAATATGATGACCAAGATGAAATCGGTAAAAACTTGCATTCGTTTCATCCATCAGAAAGCCTTACAAATAGATCATCGAGGTGGGAACGAAAAGCCAAACCGAGCCCTAATGAGCATCACAAAGGAGCTTAACCGGTCCTCCATACAATTGATGCTCCGCCTACATCGATCGCTTCGAGAATCAAGATCCGCCCGACTTAAAGAGGAGGAGCTCACATTTCTCTTTAAGCTCGGCTACCTTGTCCTCGTGATACTCGACAACAGATTCCAAGTCATGGATCGGCATTCTCCCGCGGGCTATATCCAGGGTCGGATCGTCCATCCTTTCTTCCAGCCATGTGCATTGGAATTTCAAAACAATATTGAGCGGATCACGCTCAAAGATGGTCCGAGACATGGCCAAACGTTCCACCAAGTTTCCCCTCTCACGAACCAGCAAGGAGACTTGATCATTACCGTAGTCAAGGGCCTTCTTATAATTGTCGGCTACAAGATCGGCCAACACCAAGTTATCTCGTCCGATCCTCGATAGCGTGCCCTCACAAGATAGGCCAAAGTAACATCTTGATGAGCGTGATTGTAAGCCTCCGGGAAGTTAGTAAAGAGGGTAGGGAAGATCCTATATTCCTCTTCTAACTTGGTACCTTGAATAGAAGTAGTGTCCATATCCCTAAACATAAGACGAATTTCAGTTTCGACCTCCGGATGATTGGCTATATAAGAGTAGCCCCGGCCTAGGAGATTATAAAGTTTCTCCCATTTGGCCAAAACCTCAGCCCGAGAAGACGTGTGCGGGGAGGGAGGCCATTGTTGTTGAAGCAACCGAAAAAGAATGGATGCGAAAGAGTGCTTAGAAGGTTGGAGATGAAGATATGAAAGCGATAATCGTCTCGGCGTTAAATCCTAATTTAAAGGGCGGGAAAAGTCATAGCAATAATTATTGTGGGGGCCGAGTTAATTATCCGGGTGAAACTACAGACGTTTCGTCCGTGAATCACGGATCTACCATCTCGAGGCTCACGAATTCGAAAAAGTTGCGAAACGACTTAAAGGTTCCGCCATATTAAAAGAGGGACAAGCATACTGCGAAAAGATTTGAGGGTCCCACCGTGTCGAAGGAAATGAAGAAGACAGAGCGGGAAACACAAAATCTTGGGAGAAGCACCGGCTTAGTGGTTTTCATCCACGTTAAAAGGGAGGCTCCGGAACATGCATGTTTACTCGGAAGAATTTGGAGAGAGTAAGCATACAGCGGAGAGTAGAGTGAACAAAAGGCGGTAAGAAGTATTTCAATCCAACATGTTTGGAGGCTACCAGCACTTATCGGAGGCAACCAACCTAGACATCCCCGAGAATGAACTCGCTGAATTTCGAGGCCGGATCCAGCGCAAAAGCCGTAAAACCCAACTCCCTTGGCGGTGAAGTTCAAGATCTCGATAACAGCACCAACAATAGCAGCAGCAGCAGCCGTAGTCAACCCCCTAAAAGAAAACATCAAATCAAAGAGCTCGAAGCTGCCTTTAAGGAGTGCCATTACGTGAACGGGAAACGAAAAAAATGAGTTGAGCCGGAAGCTAGGAATGGAGCCCTTGAAGGTCGGGTTTTGGTTTCAAAACAAGCGGGCCCGAGTGAAGGTTCGAAGTGAAAGTCATGAACTTGCGTCTCTAAAGGAAGAAAATGAAGAGCTTCGAGCAGAGATCAAGAGGTATAGGGATGCTCTTAACATCGCTATTTGCCATGTCTCGCAAACAACCCCATCACCTTTGGTGGCATGTTCCTTGATGAGCCACATCCGAGCATTGAAAATGCTCATTTATCGATTCATCCCCCCGAGCAAGTTCTCGCACAATCGGATTTCGTTGGGGATACATCCCGGAAAGTCGGCCTTGCGGAGACAGAACCGATGCCCTTCGAGGGAAGCGACATGCATCACTACAATTGGAGTTTCCCTGATGTCACAATCGGCCAATTCAACACCGATGAAACTCCGAATTTGTAGCCTACATGAAGCTTGAGTTTTTATTATGGGCTTTCAAAATATCACTCTTTTGAGCATTACTAGCTAGCCCTTATGAATTCTCAAGAGAAGTAGAGACATGCGTGAATGAATGTACTGTTTGTTACAAAGTCCCCATGTGAGACATTCTTCCTTTTACGCCTAGAGTTAATCAAGGGGCAAAGAACAGTACTATCCGCAAATATCTTCATGCTTAAATGCGTGAATTCTTTGTCAGATTTGACTGAACGCCGAAAGGAAAAGCATTAAAAGCCTTCACATAGATAGATGCAAAAAGATTTGAGAAAAAAATAGCTGCCTCGTTATTAGAGAAAGCAAAAAGATTCGAGGAAATAAGCGCCTCGGGAGGAAGTGAAAAGATTTGAGGAGGGAAATAACTGCCTCGTTCATAGGGGGAACCGAAAAGATCCGAGGAAGGAAATAACTGCCTCGTTCATAGAGAAAGCGAAAAGATTTGAGGGCTCCTACATATCAGAAAAGGAAAAAGATGACAAATTGAGTGAGAGGCAAGAGTTATTACGAAATGGATCCAAGGCACTAAGACCGGAAAGGAGAGAAAAAGTTGCCCTCTTTCGTAGAAAAAGCGAGAACCTATATGTGAGACTAACGGATCAGAAAAAGTTTATAAATGACCACGAGGAACTCGTCACGAAAGACCACCATCACTTTTGTGATTTTCGGACGGATTGTTTTGCAAGTCCGAGAACATCTAAAGCTCGCTCTGGGTCGAAAACAGCCATTTTTGATCTACATATGGAAGGTTTTAAAAGAAAAACACGTTCATTCCAAGCGGAAGTATGGGAACCTTCCTATCCCGAAGATCTCGCGAGTCATGGTCATTGATGGCAACCCCGTTTCCCTCTCAATCCTCGTTGCTATGCTGAGAAGTTGCATGTACGGGGTTTTTGCTAATGCGAAAGCAACGGATGCCTTACAAGGACTGAGGCAGTACAAATATGATTTTGACATCGTCGTCACGCCCGTCGTAGGGATCGACATGGACGGTTTCAGTCTCTTAAAGATCATTGATTCCGAGTTGGACATACAGGTCATCGTAGTATCAGCAAGTAATGATCAGCAGTTCATAACGAGGGCCATATCGCATGGTGCTCGAGACGTCCTGCGGAAGCCAGTCTGCGTTCAAGTGCTCCAAAACATTTGGCAGCATGCTGTAAGGAAGCAATTACTTGTACAAAAAAACCACGACCAAGCCGACGACGACGATTTTGTCCAAAAGAAAAGGCCCCTTTGGTCCGCCAAGCTTCATTCTATATTCATTGAGGCGGTTCGACAGCTAGGAATCAATTCAAGCACGACCATCGGCTGTACATAAAATGATGAATATAGACGGACTCACCATGCAAAGTGTCACAAATCACCTTCAAAGGGTTAGAGATAAGCCGAGGAAGCACGATGCAGCTTGGGACCAAGGCGACCGGACGTAGAGTTGGTGGAAGATCAATTCGGGAAAATCTACAGAGCAAAAGGTACCCGGCCACTTCCCAATCAAGAATACGAGTCATACCAACCTTCCGCTGGTGGTTCTAGTAGCGGACCAGTTGATCATCCCTACAAGTTCCCGAGCAACGACGGAGGCTCAAGCTTAAGGAGTCGATCGTCACACAAGAATCGTCACCGGTGTTAGCAAGTAACAATGCCCAATTCGAGTATCAATTGCTCGAAAAATCAGAAGATTACTTTGATGATGAGCTTGCTACCTTGATGAGCCTGTTTGGAAATGAAGGACCTCCGAGCCGTGATCCGAAGCAAGTTATTATGGGTCTTCAAACAACGATTGTTGGTGTTTAGTCCAAGACAGAATCGGTTGATCGTTGAAGTGGCCAGCAAGAGAGGTGGAACCAATCTCGCATGAATACTCCTTTAATTCCATGTATAGTTCCCCACGTGGGATATTTTTTACTTTCTAACCTGTCTAGAATTTGCCTAGAGTTAAAGGACGAATTTTCTCCTCTCTTGTCAAATGCGTAAGTTCCTTACTAAGCTAGGCCCGTAGCAAATCAATTTGTGGACGACGCCCCGAACATCCGTAAAGAGAGATTCCGAATAGCCTTACTTGGGAGAATACGAGTAAAAGACCAAGCGGGCTCAAAGATGGGTAACTCCGTATCGTCCCAATTGGCTTTTAGTCGTTTCAAACTCTAATTTAATCTTATTTCATTCTCAACAGGGGATTGTCAACTGTTTTGAGGACAATATAGCAAAAAGCGAACCAACCATGGACGCCAACATCACCATAGCCTAGTGGTTGGGGGAATGACAGTGGTCCGAGGCGTCCCGGGTTCGATCCTGGGATTTGGCATCAATGTACAAAGATTAATAAAAACCTTTTTGCTTCGCAGTTCAATGCCGATTGAAGCTCAGCCCAATGGTTACAAAACCGGAGATATAACATCCCGGACATACAATCCGATCCAGATGAGTTAATCTTTTCAATTCAAAGTTCACAAGAAATTCGTACAAGGGTAAAGCGGTATCGTTTCAACTCGTTTAGAACATGAGAACGTACATTGACGCTTTCCCTTTTGATTTTTACAGGGGTCACCGCCTTTCCAGATAGGGAAGTATCCCTTCTCCCGAAAAATTAATGAAATGAGAAATTCCTTGAGCCTTTGACAATCTCATGTCTCAAACTAGATAATGAAGTTTTGCAACTCATTTGCATGAGCAAGGGCAACTCACAATTCACGCCCTTAAGAATTTTCTTACGTGCTTGCACCAAGATAAAAAGTTGCTACATTTTATATGCTCGAAAACACTCATACATTGCATAGTTTGTGCATGACTGTTCCTCGTATTTAATTTACCAACTCTGAATAAGGAACATGAACTACATAAGATACATCAAATGTATGGAATGGGGCATGACAGGATGATGAAAGGCAATCATTTCCCAAACACGTCCAATTTTTTCAGGCGAGATGAACGGTGGCAAAATTCCGCATTCCCGAGGTAAAGAGTTTTCGCATGAAAGGTACGATAACCGAAGTGACGGAGGCGTTCATTTCTCTATCCTAAACACTACAAAGTTATCCATTGATTACCCATTTTGAGCGGTGGTTTCATTTCTTCACCCCCGTCAAGAACCACCCCACATCGGAGTCCAGACGAGTTAATTCCAGCAACAACACGAGGTAAATGGTTAGAAATTTTCTTGCTCGGACTAACATTAATCTTCGTGTGTTTCTTTGCATTTATACTCGAATTTTAATTCAAGTGCCTTAGGATGATGAAGAGCATTCACTTCTCTATCTATACACTTCATTCTTTGCATAGCCCACTTGAGCCTGCAAATTCATTTCTTAAACCCCTGTTATTGATCATTTGCTCATTCCAAAGACGAAGATAGCATTTTCCCAAGGATTAGAATTGGAGATGGTCGGGTCAACAGAGAATTCCCGAATGGACTCATTTCTTGTATGCTAGATTTTTTATGTTTACATAATTTTTCTTTGTAAATGTTTATGTTTGTTGTAATTCCTGGTTAAAAATCATTGGATTGTAAAAAAAAAAGGAGAGGCAAACTCAACTTAAAGGAGAAGGGCCCGCTCTCGAAAAAAAAAAAAAAAGCAAAATAAAGAGATATCGAAGAGCTCTCAAAGAAAAAGGAAAAGAAATCTCTTCTCGAAAAAAAAGAAGAAAAAAAGAAAAATGAGAGTCGGGAGTAAGAAAAGCAAAGGCCGATCTCATATGAAAATTTCGAGCATAGGAAAAGCAAAGTGCCTACCAAAAGTAAGGCCAATGCACATTCATTTGTAAAGAACTTCTGAATTTTGAATGTACATTTTTGCATGTTAAGTTGTAAATTCCATGTACATGTTTGCATTGTGTCTCTTGCAAATCCTTGAGAGACACTTGTTGTGAAGAAGACTCCCCAAGAAATCAGTTTGTAAAGTGCAATTTTCAATAGAAAATTACCATCCCTCATTCAATGATGGAATTCTTTCTCGAAGACATTTCAGAAGACCATGATCGGTGACTAGTCGGCGACGATCACCAACGTCAAGCCCCTTCTCATTTAATTTATGAGCCAAAACGAGCCTTTTCGTTCCTCGGTCCCCAATCCTAGCCTACGTTATAACCATCCAAAGTCTCTTCTGATTAGGGCACTTGAGTTAACGTAGAGTTAAATGATTTTAAGCATCACTCGAAGAAGTTCGAGCAAGATTATTTCTCTCTCATTTTTACAGGATTCTTGACTTGTAAATCCGGAGCAAATGATGAAGAAATTCATTTCAGCGACCTTGACTCAACTAGAGTCCCCTTTGTAAACCTTTGACCTAGCCCTCATTACGGTCCTAATCAAGACCTCCGGATCGGCTCGGTCGTATCAATTGCGAGATTACTTGGATCCTTATCGAATGCGATGATGGAAAGATTGAGTGATTTCTCTTGAATCCTGAGACAGGGATAAATAGCTTTTCTCGAGAGTGAGAGAAAGCCCTTTCGGACCGAAGTCCCCCCATTCAGCTCACATTCGAGGTATTCGTCATGTGAGAACCTCCCTGGACAAAATTGGTAATGCAAACTTGACGGAATGGTTATGCATGAACCATAGTATGAGTGATTGCATTATATTCATTGTTGAATATGTTTGTGTGTGTTACCTCGACATTCTATGATACGTAATACATTCCCGATGTTCGAGTTCCCTCCCAAGGTCTCGAAATTCATCCAAGGATTATTGAATGAGCAAGTTTTGCTGGCAAATGCCTACCAGGTATGATACGAGCAACTGTTTCGTTCCTTGATTAATCGTTTGGAGAACCCGGGTAAGTTTTTCGAACCCCTTTTCAAATTAACAACTCTTCTGATGATAGTTGTTATGATTCAATTCAGGCAATATGCCCCTTTTGTACTTATCGATTCCATTCGATGGTGCTCCTATCAAATATTGTTCAATTCAAGCAATATGCCTCTTCTATCGGGTCGTGAAGACATATGCCACGGCGATCTTGACATCTTATCAAATCATAACGACGTAGCTCTTATGATTCTCGGCTCCTTTATCAAATCATGAAGACATAAGCACCCATGTTTTTGATCCAAACCAAATCATAACGACGTAGCTCTTATGATTTTGATTCCCCTTTGTCGAATCGTGAAGACATATGCACTGGCGATTTCGACATTTAATCAACTCACAACGACGTAGCTCTTGTGAACTTGATCCCACTTCTTTTGACTCACAATGACGTAGCTCTTGTGATCTCGAAGGACACATATATCTTGCGCTGTCTCGCATTAGGGAGAAGTCTCTGATAACGGATAGGCCAAATACCTTAAGGTCCTCATGTTTGCAAGAAACTTGGAAATTGAGGGAATCGTCACCTACGAGGTATTTGATAAAACATGTATTCTCGTATGCGATCCATGTGCAGGTTTCTTTAACAAAAAGAGAGGAGGAGAAATTTTAGCACATGTTATTTACAGTCTTGCATATCATGCATCACTTCATAAAAATGGGATTAAAACTCCCGCCAAAAAGTTCATCCATAATTTGCATTGTCAAAATTTAGGATTCAATTTTGTCTTTGAGCGGAACCTCTACGAGCCTCCACTCAAAGAGGGGCAGCTGTTGACGCCTAAATTTTGACTAATCTATTTTTTGCATAAAAATTAGAACTAATTTTAGTTCTAAATAAAAATCATCTCACATATTTATTTTTAGCGTACATTGCATTGGCATATAATTGGGCAAGCAGAACACTTAATTTAGCATGCGTCTAGACTAGGCACAGGATGAAAAAATACACCGAGAAGATTTGAAACTTCAAGGACTGTATTGCAAATACTTAAAACTTCGGGGACCGTATTGCAAATACTTGAAACTTCAGGGACCGCATTGCAAATACCAAAAGAAGATGGAGAAGGGAAGATGGTGAAGGGAAGATAATGAAAGGAAGATGGTGAAGAGAAGATAAAGAAGGGAAGATAATGAAAGGAAGATGGTGAAGAGAAGATGAAGAAGAGAAGATGAATATGAAGAAGGGAAGATGAAAATGGAAGGTGGAGAAATGAAGATGAAGAAGAGAAGATGAAAATGGAAGGTGGAGAAATGAAGATGAAGAATGAAGGATGAAGAACTTTGCCTATAAAAGAGGAAGAGAATTGAGAGAGTTTTTTGGGGAGTGAAAGAGAATTGAGAGAGTTTTAGAGTGGAAGAGAATTGAGAGAATTTGTGAGAGAAATTCTTTAGAGAGGAAAAAGAGAGTTCTTGAGAAAAGTTGGAAGAGAAAATTTGAGAGTGAAGAAAAGAGTTTTAGTCGAGCATCATCTTTGACGAGTCCCGATACGTACTTCGCCTCTCGCCATCCAACAACGCCGCTGCTTGCCTTTTTCGACGATAGCCACGTTCTTCCAACTCCGAGATCTTGAAGGAAGCCATAACGTGTACGTGAGTAAGATTTTGTGTAATAGAAGGTAACCCTTTCCATCTCGATCTACAAAAATGTAATCGTTTGGTGTGAACATTTGTTTGTTTATTTTAGACATGTTACGTGTCTCAAAATTTAGCATCATTACATGTTAATTTATTTTTATAAATACTCGTGATTGGCTGCGTTTTCTTTCTTTCTAAATCACCCATGGTGTATATCGTACAAAGTTTAATGTTTTACATCCCCATAAAAAAGAAGAAAAAACCAAAAAAATTGCATCTTTGAATTTCAAGTAAAATCCATCAAAATTGCCAAATCAAATATTTTTTCATGAAAATGGTACCGAAAGGGCGTTAGAGTAATCTAGCGTAACCAAATCCCCGAATTCAAAATCTCCGGTTCGCGGAAATAAGATAGTTTTCTCCCGCTATTTTATTTAGGTTTCTAATCAACCTACCGAAAATGATTAGTGGCGACTCCAAATTCAAAATATATTGCATGTTAATCATTTGAACCTTAAGTTGCGATTTGGTATGGACTTGGGAGAGTCCGAGTTAGGTTAGTTAATTAATTAACCCGATAATCCATTAGCCCGAAAATTAACTTGTTTATTTTTTAGGTCGTGACAATGCGAGATTTCAACTTCATTCCTTTCTGTCTCTCCCTCCCCTCCCTCCGTTCCCTCTACTCCTTTTGGTCGATGGGCGTCACTCGTCTGCATCATCTTCATCATCGTTTGATCCTCTCTCGCTTCCTCAAAAGCGAAGTTGTGACGCGGTGGAGCCCACCCGACCGACATGGCCCCTCCCGATTGGCCGGGGCGCATGGTGACGTGTTGGCCACGGCATACCCAATATTTTCTCAACAGGAGAGCAATCACCAGTTTGATTTGGGCCAGACCCGTCACTGCTTTTCGCCGATTTCTCTCTTCCAACTGTAATCCTAGAACCAGGCGACATGGCGTCTTCCGACGACGAGGCGGAGAACTTGCCGGAAAGGGTCTCCACGTACTACTTCGAGGACCACGATGACGAGCCGGTCTCGTTCTCCGTCCTCCCGGTGAGGTGGAGCGACGGGGAGGGCGGCGAGGATGCGGCCGCCGTGGAGACCATATTCTTGCACGGGACTGCCGATAATGGCCTCAGGAAGATTTACAGGGAGGTCAAGTCTTGGAGGTTTGATCTCGGCAGCTCGAGGCCTCAAGTGTCGGTGCTCTCCAAGGACAACGTCTGTTTCAAGCTCGATAAGCCGAGGAGGAGCTTTCAGGATACGATCAGGACCGTGCTGATCACGTTGCACTGCCTGCACTACGCCAGGAATCACCCGGACGCATCCGGACGAGCGCTGTGGACGCACTTGGCTAGAACCTTGGGGTACACTCCTATCAGTGGGTTCTAAGAATTTGCCGTTTGACATCTGCACGTGTTCTGATTTTGCCTTTTCTCAATCTGGTTTAAAGGTTCTATGAGGTCCGGCCTTCTGCGAAGGATTTGCAAGACCATGTGGAGTTAATTAAAGAGGCTATAGGAAGGGATGATGCATTGGCGAAATCCAAGGTTGTTCTTGTTCCTATCATTTCTTTTAGATACATAAACCCCCTTCTTGTGGTGATATTCTGGCCACTGACATGTGGTCGCTATAGAGAAGTTGTAGATTGCTTGTCTATTTCAAATTGTCGTGACAAAAAGTTTAACTGGGACCAGAATTCTGGAGCACCATTTTTGTTAATGATTTTTGTGCGTCCCTGGTGAGGTAAATGAGCTTGTGTCAAGGATGAGAAATGTTTGAGTTGTTGCTTAGGCGTTCATACGACTCCTCTATTACAAAGCAAGCGTCAATGCACAGACCGCTGTTGAATTGCTTGCGATATTTTCATTAGGTTGTAAGTTCCTTCCAATTAAAGTTGAGCATTGATTTGAAGTTGATCAAGTTGGAGTCCATTGCAATTAGAGTTCAACACTGGTCTGATGTTGATGGACTTTCAATGCTGTACTAGTTTAGGGAAGCTCTCAATGGCTGGAAAGTTTTTTACTACTGTCTAGTGTCTATAACTCCAGTGCTATAAGATACAAGTGGCCTTGCTTTTTCTTTTCTTTTTACTACATTTTTTTTTGTCAGGATTGTCTGCAAAGGACCAAAGCTGCTTCAAAAAAAATTTTTTTTTTCTTTGCTGGGATATCCATGGATATTATGTTCGTAACAAATGATTAGAAGAGGCTTCAGAGATTTGTCTTTGTAGGTCGGTGTTGCATGCGTACAGTAACCTGGGTTTGCCTATTCAAGAAAGTGGGGATCATCTTTGTTTTTTGCCAAAGAATGTGAAAGAGATGATTGCTTACTGAAGTGGAATTTTAGATTCAAATTCATGACAAAATCTTGGATCTTCCTTCTTTGTCTGCGATGGGGTAATTATGTCTTGTTAGGAACAATTAGGACTTTTGAAGTTTATGAATTGAATAGTGAAAAGTTGGAGTCTTTTTGGGGTCAGATTGCCATTGTTCATTTGGATGTTCATTAATTGCCGCAAACAAAATTCATGCAGGTTCTGAACAAATTAATGGAAGAGAAGCCCTGGGAGAGGAGTAAATCTGGCAAGGTTAGGTCCTGTGCTTTTTCTTTATCTTATTATATTTTTCTCTGTGCTTTCTGCTATTTTCCTATTATCAGTTCCTCTGAG
Organism: Rhodamnia argentea; assembly: GCF_020921035.1. Lineage (NCBI taxonomy): Eukaryota > Viridiplantae > Streptophyta > Magnoliopsida > Myrtales > Myrtaceae > Rhodamnia > Rhodamnia argentea. The sequence goes on from NC_063154.1 coordinate 23,170,720, forward strand.
AAGGTTTTCTTTGGATCTTTTAGAATGTTGCAAACCCTAGTTTTGTCGTGGATGATACCGAAGATGTTGGGATGGAAGATGTTGAAGATGGGACCGCTGAGGAGGATGACTGTTTTGATTCTGTTTGTGCGCTATGTGATGACGGTGGTAACCTTTTATGGTACCTGTCTTCCTCCGTCAGTTTTCTTTTTCCGATATATGCTTTTTTGGTCTGTTAATTTCAAGAAATTTAGTGATTAGAATACTGTTGGTTCCAATTCTTTAGAGCATTCTTCATTCTGGTCCCTGTTCTCATTTTAGTCCCCGAATGAGTGTTTTGCTACCATTTTCATCTCCCTGATGGCATTTGAATGTACTGTTTTGGTTTCTATAGAGGGGCCAAAATGGTCTTAAATTACTGGCTTAAGGACTACAATGGGAAAGTGAAGGTATAGGGAACAGAATAAAGAACGTCCAAAATATTTGGACTAGAATTATAGTTTCTCTTTTAGTTATCCCAGTCTTCCAATTTAATCCTGAGACGGTCTTTCGATTGTTTTGATGCTATTGTATTGCTTCAGTTCCTATGAGAGAAACACACTCTCTCCCTATGAGGGTGGTTGCTTATAGTGGCAATGGTAACTGGGAATCAGCCATGAGTGTAGTCCATTTCTATATTCATCTCACTTTAACAACTATGAGACTATTGGATTTGACCCCGTAAACTAGTCAATCTGGTTCTGACCAGGCTTGGCTTTTAGAAGTTAGTCAGCGTTGTTGAGGGAGAGAGTCCTACTGCTACCCCTAGGATAGACACATAAGCTTTTGCCACTTTGCAAGGGCGATCCTTTTTGTCTGTGTGCTATATGTTTTAAATATTTTATGCTTCTTAGCTAAAATTGAAATTCCGAAGCTTCACAAGCTTGGAAATCAAACCTGGGACTCATATGTGAACCACTGCATGCGTTGACAAAATGGGCTGCATTTGATCAAGTGGTTACATATAAGTATTCTTTTAAAACGCCAATTCACCAGCTAAGCGTTGTCCTGTTACTATCTAACTACTCTCTGGTTTTAAAAACATTAGCGTGGACTCGAAAAATCCAACTTGGTCTATCGTGTACTAGCTTTGATGAAAATTCTCTTTTCTAACTCTGATCTTGCCCAAGGATTATTTGTCCCAATGGGCTTTAGACAATAAAATTTTGGGTAAGTGTGAGTGCGTGATTTTACTTGTTGTATGTCGGATGAATGCTCCTTTTTCTTTTTGGGTAGTTTGTGTTCTTTTAGAGAAGTTTTATGGATGTTCTCATTGCACCTTTTACTTTAGTTTGGTATGCAATATATCTGACAGTTTGTAAGCAATACAGCTGTGAGGGAAAATGTATGAGGTCATTTCATGCTGCTGAAGAACATGGTGAAGGCTCTTTTTGTGATTCTCTTGGATTTTCACAGCATGAAGTTGATGTAGGATGATATTTAATTTTTATTTCTATTTTCCGTTTTGTTTTTAGATGTTATCTTTTTGCTCTGGGTTCTTATTATACTTTTGTCGTGACGTTGACAGGCAATGCAATCTTTTACGTGCGAAAATTGTATACACAACCTGCACCAATGCTTTGCATGTGGGAAGTTGGGGTCCTCTGACAAGTCTTCTGGTGCTGATGTATGTGACAGTAGGAAAAATGCAATTGTTTGGCTTCATATTTTACCACTTAATCTGATTTTCATGATGAAAGCATTAAATTTTGCTCGAGTTTTTTGTTGCTTTGGAAACTTACGCTAAATCTTTTGTAGCTTGCACATGAATCTGAATGCTATATGGTTTTTTCCAAGTTTGATTCAGGTGGAAAATCTACTATTCATGCTTGTCCACACTATCTAGTTACTTCGTAAAAGTCAGCCATGCTTGTGCCCCATAGCGCACGTTTCGGCATAACACGAGCTAACCTGTGAAGCGCGTCTTGCAACTGTTATTTTGAGCTGGAGAAGTCTTTCAAAACATGTTCTAATCAAGCCCCTCTTTTTTATGGGAGAAAAAAGAACTTTCAATATTTTCAAAAAGAGAATGTGTGGGTCGTTTAGCTTAGGAATTGCTTGGTCTATCCCTTCAACATACTCTTGACTTGTGACTGAGATGAGCTTCCTCATGCCTCCTTCTCCCTCCTTGCAAATTTAACACAAAGAATATGACAATCATCAAGTTTTCAGGGCTTGACGTGGATTCATTGGACCCATTACTTGACTCAAGGCATTTAGGATTCTATTCAAGTGCTATTAGATGTCGATTGAGATTGTTCTATAGCTTAGTTGCTTGGATATGTTTTTTGACTCTAATTCCCTATTAGGTCTTCCAATGCATTTCTGCTACATGCGGCCTCTTCTACCATCCCCATTGCGTAGCAAAATTGGTCCATCGCAGAGATAAAGTTCGTGCAGAAACACTTAAGCTGAGGATTGCTGCAGGAGAGAGTTTCACTTGTCCTGTACATAAATGCTGTGTTTGCAACCAAATAGAAAACAAGAAGGAACATAATACTCAATTTGCTGTATGCCGACAATGCCCCGATTCTTACCATAGAAAATGCTTGCCCAAGTATGTTCTACTGAATGTTTAGATTATTATTGCTTTAGTCTCGTAGTAATTGATCTACGATGCTTCATATGCTTGTGTCCAGGGAAATTATTCTCAAAGGTTCAGATGAAGATGGGATAACAAGGGCGTGGGAGAAGTTACTGCCGAACCGCATATTAATTTATTGTTTGTGAGTACTAATTCAGTAGCTAAGCTTCTTCAGCCTTTAACTCTTAAGCATTTGGCCATCACCTGCTAAAGAACTGTCTTTAACTTTGCCAGAAAGCATGATATTGATGAAGAGATTGAGACTCCAGTTCGAAACCACATCAAGTTTCCTACTATTGGAGCAAATAGGGATGCGGTCGAACTGAAGAGGAAAAGACCGGCATTGGAATTACTCTCTGCCGGAGGGAAAGGTTTAAAGAAGAAACCTGTGGCTTTAGAAGACTCCTCGAAAAGAGCTTCAGAACAACAATGGCTTGGAAAGGAGAAATCTCCTTTTGCAAAGAAAAAAGGTGAAAAAGACAAAAAAGTGAAACTATCAGTTGGACAAGATATAGCCAAGACAGTCAAAGCAACAAATGCATCCAAGAAATTTCACAAGGATACTGCCAAGCCCAGGTCTTTGAAGCCCAGCACATCTTTTACCACGAGGGAGCACACTTCTTTGGGTGAAAGGCTGTATACCTTCATGACAAAACCATCTGAGCAAATACGACCTGGAAAACAAGTTGTACCAGATAGTGAAGAGAAAAGAGCAGTGCAGCCCGCTTTCGAGAAGTCAGATGACTCGCTTCCTACACTAGATGCTGACACAGAGAGGAGGTATATTTGTTCTCGTCTGTAATCTTTGTTGGTATTTAATGATAAGCAAATGTGCAACTGTAGGATGTATTCCATTCTATTTAATTCTTCAATTATGTGTTCCCACGATAAGCAGGCTTTTGAATATAGTGAAAGAGGCTGAATCTTCGATAAGTATGGCAGATGTTATGAAAAGGCAGAATGTGCCATCTACTCATGCACAATATCAGAAGTCAACTGTTGATAAGGCAATCACTATTGGGAAAGTGGAGGGTTCAGTTCAGGTACATACTTATGCACTAACTCAATGCGTCAATAAGGATACTTTAATTGAAAGATCGCATGTGCAGGCTGTTCGAGCAGCTTTGCAGAGGCTAGAGGAAGGAGACAGCAATGAAGACGCAAAAGCAATCTGTGACCCATATGTTCTAGCCCAGATATTTAAGTGGAAGGTTTGGCACCTTCACATTCTATTTTCTGTACTCGTTTTTGAGACTATTTCCCATTCGAGATGTGCTCTCTCTCTCTCTCTCTCTCTAATGTCTGGTGTAATGTGCACCGCTGCTTGATTGAAACAACACTTTGCGGCTGTACTCAAGTTTTTCTCTTAAGTGGAAAAAATAACTAGGCTTTTAAGTTATCAAATTGCTTCCATTTGTGGCCTACTGTGAGCTCAGACTGTAGATTAAGCTTCTTAGCTTTGATGTGGTCCTTTATTTTTTAGCATTGCTTGCATTGGTTATTTGATTTGACCATTCATCAGTTATTTATTTATATATTATGTTCGTGCACTCAGCTGTTTCTTTATCTTTTATAACCATTGGAGATTCATGCATAATTTATCTCCTTTAATTTTTTTTTTTGGCCGATACTCGAGAAAAGGAAAGTACGTTAGTTCACTCACATAGCCAACTCCTGATATTTGTTGCCCTTGCTATACTTCTTATCGAATGCTTTACATCCTGCTGCAATTCTTTTTTTGATGAACAATCTCTCATATGCTGATTTGATTGCCTGCAGGGCAAGCTTGGAGTATATCTTGCACCCTTCAAATATGGTATGCGCTACACTTCCTTTGGTCGACATTTTACGAAAGTGGATAAACTTCAAGAGGTGATGTTTTGTGAATCAGAAGCCTTTTTGGGGTTGGCAATTTGAGTTGGTTTTATGTGCTTCGTTTTACTTTCTTTTTTGGCAACTTGTTACACACGAAAATGAAATATGTAAGTAATGATCAACAAATTGATTTTTGACCTTCTGTTTTGGAGATTTAAAGATTTATGGACCACCTTTCATTTGATAGGGAAAAATAGTACTTACAACATAGAAGGAACCAAATGTGCACCAGCCCCATATGCAAAGTAACACTTCTATGAAGTTCTAGGGGAGTCAACACCTTGCAAATTGTTGCTCTGTTCATGCTTGCCGAAAGCTATTGTGGAATCTCCAGATTTACTTAAATCTGTTGCCATTTCATGGAAATTCTTCTTAATTTTGTGAAATACAACTTCTTGAAACAAGAAAATGTAGGACATATGGATTTCATCAATCACTACTCTCTCTAAAATATATTTGTGGCCCCTTATACCTCATTACAGGTCAGATTTTCTTAATTAAGAAACGAAGATGGATCTTTTCATTTCCTTAGCTTCCTTACTTGGCTTTTTAGTGAGGCTAACATATTTCACGTTTATATTACAGCCCACTAGGTTTAAATTGCTCATAAGCAGTTGTTGACTTATTTGAACTGGTGACAGATTTGTACTTGGCGAGTAATGTGCATCTATATTGTGGGTTTGTTCGTCAGATACATTTGGTTTAAAGAAGTGATATGTCTTGATAGAAGCTTGCATCTTATATTACTGTATGGTTATTGTGGTGAAGTGCAAATTTTAATGATACATCCTTGGATGCAGATTGTTAACAAGCTCCATTGGTATGTTCAGGATGGTGACATGGTAAGAAACGTAATGCTTAGTAGTTTGTTTCCACCTTGATGCTTGAGAATTTTAAATGTAGAAGATCATGATGATTTGTATGTGATTGGCAATATGATTGGCGAGTTTTCTCCTGAGGGATTGAAATTCTGATTGCTTCGCTTGAGCTTATATTCCTACAAATGAATTTGACAATCATCACACCCCCTCGTGTGAATATTTAATCTTTCACCAGTATTTGCCATAAAAAGGAAATCTGCTTCTTACACTTTTCCCCCATCTATGGCTCTGTTCGTACGACGATGATGTCACTCATCCAACTCACAAAAATTGTGTTGAACAGATTGTTGACTTCTGTTGTGGGGCTAATGATTTTAGTCGCTTAATGGCCAAGAAGCTTGAAGAGACCGGAAAGAAGTGCTCTTACAAAAATTATGATATTTTTCCACCAAAGGTAATTTACGCGTGCTACCTTGTTTCATTAAGTTTTATGTGTGAAGAATGTAATTGTTGTCTTTGCAGATGGTTCTGCAGCATGGTATATCCTTTTTTTAACTCATGAAAATCTTTTTAAGTGTGGTTTTTTTGTTGCTATAGTTGGTAAGCTCGTGTCTAGTGGTTGTTCACTTGTTTCACTGGTAATAAAGAAGAGACAATTCCTTAGATTGTGGAATGGAAATTTAGGGTTGCCATAGTTACGGAGTATAGTAGCCGAGGTTAGACTAGGATGGCTATGAAATAATTGTGCTGTCTCAAGCATCCATTTGTACAAGTCATCATGCAATTTGTTCTACTAAGCAGTAGTTTCATTCATGATCACATCCAATATGTTTTTGTAATACAATTGAGTCAAACAGTGTGATTGTATAACTCATGGAAGTTTCCTTTTTCTTTTCTTTTTTTTTCCTAATGGTTTAAAAAGCTCAAGTCAGGTTTAGGATCCTAGGATATGCTAACAGTATTTGGAGGAGCTATGGAACAAACAACACCAGCAATTCTGTGGCTGGTTATGGTTGACGAGTGGTCAAAAGGGATTTGGAGGGAGCTTTTAAGGAGCCTTGGTAGTCAAAGAAAGAGGTACAAAAAGTTTAGGTAAAAACATCTAAAAGTAGAGGCTAGAGTTAAGAGCATTGGAAAGTGAAGGAATCTTGTAATGCGAGCTGGAGCACAAAGGAAAGTGTTCCCAAATGCAAGACTTTAAAACCGACTGGAAAGATGAATTTTGGATGAGAAAGTACTAACATATTTGTGAAACAGGAAAGTTTGAGATAAGAATGCGTCGATGAGTGTGTGCACATTTGATGATAAAGTTGAAACAAGTGTATTCATAGAAAACTGTTTGAAGTGGCTCTAATAAGGATTAGACCAGAGAACTTCGCTTCAGATGTTCTTGGCATACGAGAGGAAGGGGCTATGGAACAGACTCATGAATATCTGAGACAAATATCCTACCCTACAAACGTTGCCCTTCCTAGGCCTTAAACAAGGGCCTGCCTTGTCGTCTCCAGAAATCACGAATCCATACCATAAAACTTTCCAGTCTCTGAAATTTTCTGATCCACAAGATCTACAGAGTGGCAAGTGGAGGAAATACTCACGTCACCAATTCACTTCATCAAGCTAACAGTGCAACTCCAAACATCTAAGGACATCAGACCTTGAGGAAAGAGGGAAAGTGCTTAGAAAGACATAGGAGAAGTGTATGCTATAGAGAATTGTCGGTTGCGGCCAGCTGGCTATATTCTGGAGATCAGAGGGAGGGTCCTAATCCATGGGTCCTGAGAAAGTGGACCACAACAAGGGTCCTGGGAAGATGACTGATGTTGGGCTGCTGAGATTGACTGATAGCATCATCTCTGTTAGGGTCTTTCCAGGCTGTGGCATGGGTTAACCCTTTTGATGCTTTAGCATATTTACTTTGAGCAATTCAGTTTTCACTGAATGCCATGAAGAAGAATAATTGGTCGACTTAGCATTTGCTGGTAATGCTGGTGCTGCTGTGATATCTGTCAAATGTACATTGTAATTGAACCTGGACTTGCCTTCGTGTAAGCCTGGTTTTTTATGCTTTCTCCTTCTTTTGATTGCAGAATAACTTCGAGTTTGAACCAAGGGACTGGATGGCTGTCCAACTAAAAGAGCTACCTTCTGGGTCAAATTTGGTAAGAGGTAGAGTTTTGCTTTACCTTTCCGCATTTTCGTTGGGTTTATTGGCCCTTTTCGCTCTCCTCTCTCCCCCTCTCTGACATATCCATGCATTATTGAATGTTTTGTCATTCTATTATGTTGCTTCCTTAGTAGATCATGGGGCTAAATCCTCCTTTTGGAGTTAGAGCAGCTTTGGCGAACAAGTTTATTGATAAAGCTCTTGAATTCAAACCAAAGCTCCTTGTTCTGATTGTTCCATCAGAAACTGAAAGGTAATTACTTTAATATTAACCCTCTCCTTTGGCTTTGCAAACACTTCAATCTAGTGGTGCATTGCAGATTAGATGAGAAAAAATTTCGGTATGATCTGGTGTGGGAAGACGAACTATTCTTGTCTGGAAAGGTGAAATGGGAGGTTCTATTCATCCTTCCTTCTGATCATATGTTTGCGTCTGATGGATTAACTGTAACCTTTTCATTTTCAGTCATTTTATTTGCCAGGTTCCGTGGATGTGAAGGATAAACAAATTGAGCAGTGGAACAATAAGCCACCATTGCTGTATCTATGGAGCCGTCGTGATTGGACAGCAAAACACAGGACCATAGCCCAAAAGCATGGTCACTTGCCGACGAAGAGTAGGAAGCCACAGTCAAGTGATGACTGCAAAGGATCACTAGATCTTCATTATCTGAAAGATGACCGGACCCTTTGCGTCTGTTCTTCGTCACTTACAAATGATACCTCCATGCCAATGGGTAGGCCTGAAGAAACCAAAGACAGAGTCAATATAGCTGAAGATCAAAAAGGGTGTTTTTCTCGAAATGACAGCAGGAGACAAAGCAGGGAGAGCCAGTCTACTGGTACTTGTACGGGAAAGGCCAATGTACCTTGTTATCCCTCACCCAATTTGAAGATTGGGGAGTCTTCGTCCAATGATCGGTCCTCTAGAGAAAAGGCAGGTGGTAGAGAAATTGTTGAGGAGCCGCCGGCAAAGGTAACCTCTCATCGTCCCTCACCCAAGTGGTCAGTCAATGACCGATCCTCAAGATCACATGAAGCTCCCTTTGAGAAGGAAGTTAGCGGCATGAATTATCAACATGCTGAACCTGGCATGTCTACGTCACATGCTGAGAGCTTTTATGGTGGGCGAGGATCCACTCTCTGTGCTGATGCCAGCAGGATCTACGGACTGAACGACAGTAGATATTATTCAACTCAGAACTTGGAGGGACCGGCGGCTCATATGAGGTACACTGCTAACTACAGACCTAATGTCTCTGAACCTGAAGAGAGATATTGGAGGGACCTGGAGATGTGTTCGCATGGTCAGCAAGTTCTGAATGTGTCTACAAGAAATTACGTGGCAGGTCATGATTGCAGGTATGGTTTTGGACTCATGGGTTCCATGTCTGTATCGTCCCAGCGAGGAGACGTGTCTGCGATGCAACGATATGCTCCCCGTTTGGATGAACTGAATCCAATGAGAATGAACAATGTAAGGCCCGAGGCACCCATGATTCGTGGAAATGAGCACCTTGATCCTAACAGGGGACCGCAATCTGGATATCGAGGCGATGCTTTTGGCTTTGCTGCTGGTCCTCATTGGCCGTACTCTCGATAGAATACTTTCAGCTGGCTTCAAGAATAGGTGCTTGCAGAGGTGGTACTAATCTTTTGTTTTCTTCTTTAAGTGAATGCCTTACCCACTAAAGTTATGATCGAGTTGAATAAACCCCCCTCCCCCCTTCTTTTGACTTCGAATAGTGTATGGTTGAAGAAAACCTCCCCTCTCCCCATCTTTGGACTTCAAGTTGGCTATGCGTGGAATTGGCTCGTCTTTTGCATTGATCTCCCTCTTCTGTCGGATTTCAGCTCCGGTTTAGTTGTCGCAAGAAGGATTTTGAATAGTTCAAAAGTTGGATCATGTGGAATCGGCTCATTGTTTCTGCATCGCCGATTCCAGCTTTGTCTAGCGTCAGTTCAAGTGCTAGAATATGCGAAAACTGCTCTCCACTCATCTTCTGTGCTGATCGCTCTTATCTCAGATTTCAGCTCTGTAACAGTTATTAAGCCTCTGTTAATCACGAGATGGATGTGCAACTATTCCCGCGGGAATTGGCTATTTATGCTATCTTCTGTGTTGATCGTTCTTCTCTCATATTTGAGCTCTGTGTTGTCTTACTATGCTGTGTTTTGATCACGATGATTTGAATGTATGTCGCAATTCATCGAATATATCTATTCCTTTTATCTGGTAATTGTCTGATAGAACTTCTTAAAATCAGCTGTAAGGAAGATACTTCATGTATTTCTGATCTGTTTAATACCCTAGTTGTTTCCACTCCAACATAAGCATGGCTATCTCCGCACCAACTGGGAGTGGTAAAACAGTGCTCTTTGAGCTTTGCATTCTGAGGCTGCTCTCAAGATTTATAACTGACAGAATTGTAATTCATCGACACCAAAGGAACACTTAAGGCAGTAAGTCCCTACAGGAGCTCGACGATTTTATTATTATGAAGTCGGTTTAAAGCTGTAGATTGATTTTGCAAATAGGGTTTTTTTTTTTTTTTTGTTTTTGTGAGTGGATAGAAACATGTGTAACTGCATGGCTAACCCAATATTGAAAGCATCTTAAGGCGGTCAGAGCAAGCTATCATGGGACAAAAGATTTCTCTCTAATATCTAATGCAATGGCTATCATATCAAATGACAAAGACATTATTCGGAAATAGAAATTTCGGTCATGATAATAACAGTTGCTTGCATATCGAGTTTAATCTAATAATTTAAAGGTAGAAATATTGCATGAATTTTCAGTTATATTTTCCCTAGTCAATGGATAGAGAAAACAACAACGTCAGATAATCGAGAGCTTAATGCATTAATCTACCACTAGAAAAGTCGAAAATTTGTATTTTTACATTGTTTGCTCGAAATTCAAATCATAGTGTTTAGTCAAAGCCTAAGCAAAGACCCTAAAATTCTTCGCTTTCTTTGACAATCTGCGAGAAAATTTGGGAGGCCTAATCTCTTTGCTAACAATCAATATTGTCTAGTACGCGTTTCTATTTTGAAGTTAAGTTAGAGGTCATTATTGGCATTTTGGAATCCGTAAGTTTTAGGATAATGGTTATCTCTTCCATAAGACGTATAATTATCCGATTGGAGTATTCATTGAAACAACATATATCATCTATGCTTAAGCTTGATTTGATCTAAACACTTTGAAAATTAATTTTTTCCTATTTGTAAAATGGTGAAGAAACCTTCAAGATTGTATCTAAGGAAAGGCGAAAAATAAAAATAGAAATCCCTCTTCCATTCGTGTAAGGTGTTATCTTTGTATTATTAAATATCACTTGTGCGTGCAAAATAAAAAACTTTGTCGCACGAAATAAAATTTTGGTCCCTGGAAGACTAATTTAATTAGCTTAAGAAGATTAGCAATTAATTTTGATGAGATTAGACCATATAAATACTATCGTTGTACAGTGACTTCACTAAGCAACATCTTTTATTGTGGATACATACTGTGTGCAATAAGAAAAAAAAATCATAAATTTCCATTAGTCTAGTATAAAAATAAATTAAAAAGTTCAAAAAAAAAATTCTGAAAGATAAGGGGAGAGAAGTAACATAAAATCTGTTTTTGAGTGGATAAGGACGGAGGGAGGGACGAAATCCCAAAAAAATCTCTGCTCTCCAGTTTTCTTTTCTCTCTATAAAATCGCTTGCACGAGAGGAGGGAGAAGGCACAACAGCAAAAACTCTCCCTGTTTCCATCCATCATCAATGGCTTCTCGCCGTATGCTTCTCAAGTCATAATTATTTTTGACGACTTTAAGCCTCAGAAGTACCCCATCTTGCGTCATGAAGATGTATGATATGGCGCTTATGAGGTAGGTGTCTGATGCCTATTGTATTATCCCATCTTGCGTCATGAAGATGTATGATATGGCGCTTATGAGGTAGTTGTCTGATGCCTATTGTATTATCCGATTGCCATATGAGTCTTTGAGTTGTCGAATCTGTTTTGCATGGCAGGTCATGATCCCGGGTACGGTCTTGGACTCATGGGTTCCATCACTGTATTGTGACGCGTCTGCGATGCAACAATATGCTCCCCGTTTGGATGGATTGAATCCAATGAGAGCGAACAATACGAGGCCGGAGGCACCCGTGATTCGTGGAAACGGGCTTCTTGATCCTAACGGGGGACTGCAATCTGGATACGGCGGCGATGCTTTTGGCTTTGCTGCTGGTCCTCATTGGCCATACTCTCGATACAATACTTTCGGTTGGCTTCATGAATAGGTGCATGCAGAGGTGGTACTGATCTTTTCTTTTTTGCAGATTATGTGAAACTGGCTATTTATTCTATCTTCTGTGTTGATCATTCTTCTCTCATATTTGAGTCCTGTGTTGTCTTACTATGCTGTGTTTTGATCACGATGATTTGAATGCATGTCGCGATTCATTGAAAATGTCCGTTCCTTTTATCTCAGTGCCGATGGAAGTGGTGAAATACCCCCGCATTCTCTAGTAGGTGCCGTTCGTCCAATTCCTCTATGGTAGTCATGTGCACTTCCTTAATATCTACGGACTACTCGCTTTATGCAAAAGAAATTCGGCATTGCTTGAACTTGAAATTGATGAAGAGCAGTGATCATGGTTTCGCTATAACAAAGACGTTGTGTCGGCAAAGTTGATCACCAGCACAAGGTTTGAAAACCTTGAAGATCCAGACAATTGGATAACTCTTCAAGCTTTGGAAAGATAGTTTTCTATTTTCACCTCTTTTTTTCACTTTATGGGTATTGTAAATATTTGCAGCAACCGAAATGATTGATCTGATGCGGCATCTGCAGAATTGAGCAAAGCTTAAGGAAGTGCATGAGTACCAGAGAGGAATTGGACAAACGGCACCTACTAAAGAATGCGGTGGCATTTTGTTCTTAATTATGGAGGCTAGTTGTTTCCGCTCCAACATAAGCATGGCTATCTCTGTGCCGATTGGAAGTGGTAAAACAGCGCTCTTTGAGCTTTGCATTCTGAGGCTGCTCTCAAGATTTATAACTGGTGAAATTTAATTCATCCATGCCAAAGGAAAGGACAGTAAGTCCCCACAGGAAATCGCCTATCAAGCAGGAGTCGACGGCCTCAACCAAGTTGTTCGACTCGTAAAAATTCCACACCACGGATGAAATGCAAGAATAAAGCATCAGCAATGATTAGTCATTGGATTCAGAGGAGTATTTGAATTTCATCTTGAACCTACCATCTTTAGTAGAGAAACAGGCTCCTCCCTGAATGAACTGCCATTGTGGGATTGCTTTTAATGGCCCTTGCCAGATCCCTACTTCTGCCCATGCCCCCTCCTTCCCCATCAATCTTCACTTCCCCACTCTTCGTGCATTGTCGTGGTTTACAGGTTCTTTCCTTTTTTATTTGGTTTTGGTGCTGCAATGGCGTTGAAGTGAGGAGCATTCGGCATCGTAATCAGCGGATAGAGGCCTGGTCTTGTCATGCTCATCTTCTCTTCTATGTGCTCTCTTCATAATAATCACCCCATCAAGAGCAGGGATGGTTGAGGAGGGCATGCTCATCTTCTCTTCTATGTGCCCTTATAGAATGCAATTTTGTATTTTAGATTCTGAAAATCGGTCAACTTTAGATGGGGCAGAGCTTTTTTTTCCCTTATTTTATTTGTTGTTTTTCTTTATGGGTTTGGGGCATAGTGAGGGGTTGGGGGGGGTAAATTTTTTTTTTTTGGTTATAAGCAGACAGAAAGAGCCTTATCATTTTGAGCAAACTTTTGCGATCCTCGAATTTCTATAGTAGATTTAACTTCTCTTCTCCCCGTGGTTAAATCACACATTCATCCCCCCTCTAGATGATATTGCTAGCTCCTTCAAATGTGAATCAAACCCTCGTCAATGTTCTAGGTTTCGGAACTTGTTAATGACGAAGATCATGACGGAAATGGCTGCATCAACTCACTCCACGCGAGCCAAGGCTATGAAGCTGAATCCCATTCTACTGTGAGCAGATAATCCTTGGCTGCACCACTTTTCCGATGAAACGAAGCAGGCAGAAACTAAAGAAATATAACTTTCAGCGAAATTTTTAGCTCTAACTGGGGGAAAAAAAGAAATAGACAAAATAGCCTCCGAGTAACATCCGGATCGTGTTATAAAGGAAAGGACACAAACCCGGTTCCTCCAAAGGTCAGAACAGGGCATCACATAGCAGGGGTGTTACCTTGTTGAGGGAGGCGTTCCGTCGCTGAGGAAGATCCGGGAAGTGCTCAGAGGATGGAATACTGGAGAGAGAGATACGAAGCCGAGATCGCATAAACACGAATAAGAGAGTTCTGGTTTAGCTGCATTCATGTTCATCGCATAAACAGATTAAACCCTCTTTGACACCCCGTTCATTCGAATAATAAACATGCGACGCAGGGGTTGACCCTGCTACCAACTTAATCCTATCAGGCACGTTTAATGAACCTCAGGATTGTCAAAACCAGATACACCTGGAATATATTGACAGGAATTCATCAGAGGTGGGGAAGATATCAAGAAACACAAATTCACGCTTTAATCATAATGAAATGTACCAGGAAATTGCGGATGTGCACACCAAAAAACATGAGTACATTTACTATAAGTCTAGAGGCCCACACTTGATTGAGATTTCAATAAAGGAGGCACCTCAACTGGCTTGATCCGAGGAAGTTTCCAGTGAAGTGAAGGGCGTTTAGTAGAAGTTTAAGTCAGATTATTCCCCATACACAAAATGAAGAGCTTAATCGGTTGTGATGAGCCAAAATTAAGAACATTCAGCACTTGGGCAGTAATAACATGAGCAAAGGTCATTTCATGCCCATTTTTTTTTTCCCTCGTCTTGGTTGCCTCCATGTTTGGCAGTATGTGTCTTAACTGAATAAATCTAAAAGGTGTTGCACCCCTGATGACTATATTCGGCACACGTTGCGACCGAAAACGCTAGGTGTGAACCAGTTTAGTTTATTTAAAATATTGCCGAAGACGATGGTCAGAGGAAGATAATACCTCGTTTGCCAGTAATTATGACTTGGGATTGATTGCAGCAAGCTGATATCGCAACATCGCGCAACCGTCACCGCTTCTTAAATCCGTACTTGTTGCGTTCGTAGAAGAGATCGGTTTTAGCGCTTCCTAGATTGATGATTTTCGGATGCTGTCCCTGTCCTTCTCCTGCTGCGTGCACTCTTTGCAGAAGTAAGCATCGGAGATTCCCACTCCCTCACAGGGCCACAGATGACGCAGCAGCCCTGAAAAGAACCATAGTTGCACTCGTCGCACACACTTTCCAGAGAGCATGGGCGGACAAAGGAATCGCAAACGGCAATTCCTGGCTGTTTCCTGCACATGATCAAATCAGGATGATGATTGGCCATCTTCTCTGCAACGAGCCTCTAGCTGCAAAACACGGACGTTGGGAAGCTGCAGATAATCAGTTCAGCCACACCATTACAAAGATTCACTACAAAATGAACAGGCTATCATAAGATCGATAAACAAGCAAATTTGAATGAATCACTCAATTGCGATGGTCGATCCTAAACAGAGGGAGGCTTATGACAAGCTCGATCTCTGATCGATCGGATCTTGGCAATCTCTGTCAGTGCCTGATGATCGAGTCCTGAGAATGATTGATTTGCACTCGTGCTAGTGTTAATGAGACGCGGAATTGTGCGGAATTTCGTTTTGACTTTTCTCATGATGTTCGCTCAAGGAAGACATGGCAAACGACAAGTAGGAGGAGGCTATGGCGGAGCTGCGGAAGCTTCTCAGGTACGAACAATGCTTCATTTTCCGAGACTGACCTGAACACACACGCACACTCTCTCTCTCGATCTCTCGACCTGTAAGAGCTGTCCTTAAGCCCTTAAGCGTCATTTAGGATCTCACGCCTTGCGACAAGTAGTTTTCGTTGGATCTGATGGCAGTCAGCAGTTCTTGGATTTCAGCCACAAGTGCCGAGGTCCAAGGCGTCGCATCTGCGAAGGTCAAGCAGAGCAGGTAATGGCTGAGCTGGTGGCTGCCGGCAACTGTTTTGACCCGGTCGAGAGATATTTGAGTAAGTCGAGACAGACTGGAAGCGCTCAATTTCTTCCCAATTATTTGATGATTGTTGTTGGAAAGTAGTTTGTGTACCGTTTGTGAGCATTTCATCCGCATAAAATTGAACAGATGACATCTACATGACCTTAAAAGAAAAGACTATCACTTAGTATGAACTCCCCTGAAAATGGGACCTTTACCACAGAAGAAACAAATAACAATGAAATAAAGTTGTTGTGGAATCCGCTCGTTTAAGAATTAGTGACTCGCAATCTACTATTGTTCTCACACTTGCCCAAAGATTATTATGCTAGCAAAGTCCACCAATTTATAAGCACCGCAGGACAACCCGGCTGTCCATTAAGGTTTTTGCAATTTTTTACCTGTTGAATCCTTATTCTTCCTATTTTCCACCAAAATAAAAAGGCGATTGGGATTTAAGATATATATATTTATATATATATATATTATGTATGGATGTTTTTGCCCCCAAAAGTAATTTAATTGCCGTGTCTTCTTTTTCATGATAGAAATTGCAAGAATGCCAACAGTTATTAGCTTCATCATCAACATCTTTTTCTTGAGAGCTTCGATGATGAAGCCTTAATGTGTATTTGGTAAAGTATCATGTGTTCAAATTAAATTCCTATTAATTATATATTTCAAACCCGTCCATAATACTCATATTTTATTTTTCCAATAAAAAAATTTATTTTTATTTTTCTCCTTTATAGGAGGCTTTTTCCAAATACCATTTAAAAATTGATTGGCCAAATCACCTTTTAGATACTTAATGAATGGATTATTTAAGTTTCTTCTCTCTTTCGTAAATTAGCCATCTCTCTCAATGCGTACAATGTACTACGGAGTCCATGCCGACTAATCTTTTTCATGTTATCTAGACTCCATCGGAATCATATAAGCACTCTATCCCTCATCTTCGGATTGGACCCAATTGTGAAATCGAGGGTTGCGCAAACATAATTATAAACTTTTTCTATACAGACAATGGAATATAACACTTGGAAAACATGTGATAATCTTTTGTAGTCTTATTCTTCACACTAAAACTAATATCGTACTAATTCTTTCAATATTAGAGAAAAAGGAGCCAGCTCAAGAAAGCAAATCAAATGGATATATTCTTTTGGAAGTTTGGAACATCCTCATTCACTTATTTCAGCTAGAAGTGAGCAAGTCGGACCTCCGGAACTAGGAACCACCTGGACAGGACTAGACCAATGGTCCAGTTTTCGGTTTTAGAGGGCGGCGGCCTGTTTTCCAGTTCCAGAGGTATAGGATTGGACCAAACCGCCCAGACCGGACCGAAAGATTTTTTAATTTTTTAATTTCTTATACATAACTCTAAGAAGAAATATCAATTTTCCTTCCTCTGCTTCACCGCCTCTGCTCGGTTCCTCGTGTGTTCTCCGATGGAGTAATGATCTCCTAATACCTCGACACTGAATAAGAAGGAGAAGATGGAGGCAAGTTATCAACTCCACCATCCTCGTCTTCATCAACACGACCCGTCGAACTCTCAACAAGAAGAACAAGAACGACTCCAAAGCACCCCCCCTTTTCGATGCCCTTTACTGCTCGGAGGAACATTGGAGAGGAGAGGACGAAGAAGAGGAACTAGCGAGCGATGGGCTTTTTTGGGAAGGTAGAGATCATAGATTGTTGAGTCGCGGAATCTTGCTCGATCAAGATTTGCTTTGGGAAGATGAGCTGTTCCATAGGACCGGCCAGGACCGGACCCCGGTTCTGAAAATTGGGAACCAGTCCCTTCGGTCCGATTCCCTCGTTTCGACTAGGAACGGACCGGACCGAGAACCTATCACCCCTAATTTTAGCAAAAAGATAAATATTTATGTGGAGTCATGAAAATATATAAAATGTTTACACATATAGTAATATAATAGCGTTTTCACAATATGGCAATAATCCTCGCAAGAGGGGCGAGACAGGGAGGGTTTAGAAAATGTCTCCATTCCTTTATTTCTTTAATTGAGGTCTTTAATATGTGTATAAACTCAGGTTTTAATTATTGCTAATAGCAAAAATAAGGGTTTAGAGACGTTTATTTTCAGCATTAGAAATCAATTATGTTTTTTTGTTCCTTTTTTTAAGTGCAGAATTTAAGTATATGGCTAGATGAAGGGTAGAGCTGTTTATCTTCATTTTGAAAAAAAAAAACTAATTTTTTCCTACATTCGAAAACTAAGAATTATTCATCAACTATAAATTTAGATGACCATGTTACATAATAATATGCCAATTTATAGTTCTACGTTGTACATTATATAATATCGTATGTCTTACGCATTACAATAATGTCAAATTGTCTGAACTGCAAAACATAAATGAATAATAAATAACTTGAGAGAAATAAATAAAGGCAAAGGTATCCCTAAAGAATTCACAAAAAGGCATTTTTTGTAACGAAGAGAAGGCCTTTTTAATTAACTAGAATTTTCTTTTTGGGGGTTGCGGGCCTTTCGGAATTATCTAGAGGTTTGGGTGTCGAGTTTTGGGACAATCTTTAGAATATAATGTTTGATTTTATATTTATACTGGTACATGCGCAATTGCATCTTGGGCCGCAAGCTTTGCCATGTCGCCAAGTGACTGGGCAAACCATATAAGCTTTCGTTCATATGCCCGCAAGGGGATTGCAGTATTTTCGAATTTTCCCTTTGTTTTTTTTGCAATGTACATCGTCTCCTGTTCGTCGTTCACATTGAATCGAGCAACCAGAAGAAAGGAAGGTGTTATCTTGAATTGGAACCCATTTTAGGGACTAGACTAGACTTACTTATGCATTGGTCGAGGCTCGCCTTCCCTTTGTCTTCTTTTCCTCACTGTTTTTCTGGTAGTCTCTGTGTGGAAATGGCCCCATTGTTCCAGTTTGTTCCCTCTCTTTACCATCATCGTCCGCATTTGGGGTCTTAGCTTGCGAAAAAAGGAAAAAAGATCCCACCAAATGACCTCAATTGGGAAAAATTCTACCATAGATATGTCCTAAATCTGTCCTAGAATTGATCTGCACTTTTAGTTTTGCAGGAAACTGTCAAAGAAGCATTGAACCGGCTGGCAATTTGCACAGGCTTTTGAATCTTCGTTCAAGCGCGCAAGAGAGAACAAAACCCAGGGAGGAGAAGGACCAAATTAAGGTCCAATTCGCATCACCCAAAGGTCAAATGGTTCACTGGGGCCTTACCTGCTGAGGATTGACACCGACCACCTAGCCCTCGCACGTGCCGAGCGTGCGAGGCCAGCTAGCAAAGCCAATTTGCGCGCAAAAGGATTTTTCAAAGCTATTAAGAAGAACATATCGTTATGGACCGGTACCAAGATCGAGTCCTAGATAGGCAGACCTCATTTTAATAGCCAGCATAGTAACAATGAAAATAGCTCCTTATTTAGTGAGATTATATGAATAAATGCCTGAACCCAAACGTGTTATTGCTATGGTAGCATGTACAATTATAGGAGGGATGTTTAGTACTAGCTGTCCGCCTAAACCAGAGGCTGTTATATATGCTATAACAAAACTTCGTAAGAAAATAGATAAGGAAATCTATGAAGATTGAATTAGGTCTCAAGACGAAAATCGGTATTTTACTATCAATCACAAGTTTCATGTTTGACGAAGTACTCATACTAGAAATTATAATCAAAGATTACTCTATCAATCACCATCTACTTCAGAGATACCACCTAAAGCATTTGTCAAATACAAAAGTTCAATATCATCCCACAAATTAGTGAATTAGGCAACATTCCTTTGTAGAGAATAACAAACAGCAAACTGATCTTCATAAATTGCATTTCATCATAAATGTGAACTATTTATACAAATAAAAGTACAAATCAAAATGTGGGAGAGAAAAAAGACGCAAGGACGTTTGTCTGCTTAGCTAGTCAAGCATGGACTAGTTCATAGATCCTTGGGTTTCAATTATTAAGGAATAAAGCCTTTACAAATAAAGCCGAAGAATTGGCATTCCATTGCTGTCATTTTATATGTATACGGCTACAATTATCTACATTAAAGCCACTTCCGAATTGGGAAAGTCTAACTTTGGCACGCTTGACGATGGCACTCAAGCCACGGCAAAATTGTTATCTCGATCATCAAAGCAAGGCTACAAGGAGTTTCACACAGAGGTTTGAGACATTAGTGCAACTAGAGTGATGTGGCATGCTAATGGTCTTCTGGGTGTTCTACTAATAGCAAGCCCTAATACTTTAATGTGTAGGTGCAACTCCTAATGGTCATTCACCATAAAAACCTGATTTCACTTATTCGATATTGGGAAGAATTGGAAAACATGGTGCTCTGTACATTTCCATTGGGCATGAATTCGTAACTCAGTGCCATGTTATCCAATTCTTCACAATATCCAATAAGTGAAACGAGATTTTTATGATGAACGACCATTAGGAGTTGCGCCTACACATCAAAGTATCAAACCTTGCTGTTAGTAGAAAACCCAGAAGATCAAAAACATGCCACATCGACTCTAGTTGCACTAATGTCTCAAACCTCCGTGTGAAACTCTTTGTAGTCTTGTTTTGACGGTTGAGATAACAATTTTACCGCAACTTGAGTACCATCGTCAAATGTGTCAAGTAGATTTTTCCAAATCCTCCCTCTCCAATTGCACCATGACTTCATTTGCCGACCGGCCCATGTGGGTCACTTTCGATTTGCTGACTGGATTTCTATGGAACACCACATCCACAGGCATCTCACTTGGAGGCTTCCCTAAATACACATAGCAGGGGTCCTATCGACCGGTCGGGAGAAGCCGTTCTATTCTACACAACTAGAGATTATGTGATCCGAGACTTGATTATGCTGGTGTCACACTGACACCCTTTTGGAACCTATATCGAATGTTTTTCTAACAAGTTAATAAGGTTTTCCTAACTTGTTCATACAGGTTTTCACTTTTGAATTTTTACAAGGTAAAAATCCAATTTTTAGGTTTTCATGCAAATGAGAGATTCTCCTAGTAACCACAATCAAGAAATATAAGTGCCAATAAAGGATCCAATGAATAGGGATAAAAAGCATCAAATGACATTAATAAAGCCCTAGAGGATTAGAGAATGTTTAATTAGGGTTTCGATTTCAAATATGTGCATGATTTGCTCAAAGGGTAAAATTGTCCAATTGTGGGGAATCTAAGTCCAAAACTAAGAAAATTAGATCAAAATAGATAAAACTACCTATTTCCTATTTTTTGAGGTTTTTGAAATTTTTATGATTTTTTCAGAATTTTTACCAAATTTTTATGATTTTTCGAATTTTTTTATCGTTTTCTATTTTTTTTATCCTTGTTTAATGATTTTCGAATTTATTATATTTTATTTAAGAAAATTTATATGGATCGGCTGACCCGACCGGCGCCAAAAGCGCCCGACTTGGACCAAATGGGCCCGGGTTGGCCGAAAAAGACGTAGTATTAGATAATCTTTTTTAACATTTTAAGAATTTTCAATTTTTCATTACATTTTATTTTTTCAGAATTTTTATTTCTGGAAAATTGAGACTGCGACCATGGCACCATCTTAGCCGTATGATCATTTTTAATTTTTATTACGTTTTAAGTTATTATTGTTACCATATGATTTTTGGTCATTTTAATTATTAAAAAATATTTCAAAATAAATAAAATTAAAAAATCAACTAATATATTTTTCATATTTTTTAGGTATTTTCATAATTTATTTTTATTTAAAAATGGTAAAAAATACGAAAAATACCAAATATGGTTAGAAAAATCTGAAAAAGTATTTAATAATTTCATTTAATTGTAATTTCATCTTCTTACTTTGAGTGAGTTATGAAATTTGGTTTGAGCACCTTCAATTTAACTTTGGTGGTTCTAATTTCACATTTCGGGCATAATCCAAACTTGACCTAATTCTAGGGCATTTTTTGGACCAAAGAAGAGAATCTAAGCCGTTAGATCAATCCTAAGGCCACGATTGAAATCCTAGGGTGTCAAATAAGCCAATAAAAATCTAGACAAGTGGGACCAAACCCTAGAGAGAAAGAAGAGAGGGGTGGGTAGCTGAAGAGATAAATATTGAAGACTATATTCGAGATGGTTTAAATCGAAGCTGGGCTACTTGGAGAACAAATTCCTAGCTGCCATGGCTACCCTATAGCCATTACGTAATCACAAAAGAAACGACCGTCCTTAGGCAATACTTGAAAAGTCAGCTGCCTAAGTGTACGTGTGAAAAAAAATAAAAAATAAACTAGAGAATATAAACACGAGGATTTGGTTAACTGTAGGGTGGATATTTGACGACGTTCTTTCAATATCAAAGCTCTATTTTTATGTGAAGTGCTAAATTTATTCATGATCTAATTTCCCAAACAGGCATCATTTTTATTCCAAATTTTTGGACGTTGCCAAAACACATATTTAATATCGTTATTGATTACAAGGCCATTTTCTCGTTTGTGGTGTTTGATTTGTGTGTGAGAGACTATGGATGCAAATAAAATGTTAACTCCAAATGCAACATAAAAATTCAATCTAAATATGTGCAAATGTGACAAAGACATAGCAAATTCAGATTCAATATGATAAGAAAAAAACATGACATTGAAATGGCATGGCAAGAATGCACACATAATGAGAGAATGACATTGACAAATTTGAAATTCGATGAGAAGATAACAGACATGGCAAATACCAAATTCAAGTACAATAAGTATGGAAATAAAATGATGAGTAAGCGGCATGTGACATCATAATTTAAAATATGAGAAAATGACATCACAATTCACTTGAATTGTCACATCCATCGTTGGAGTCGTAAGTAACTGAGTTTCTGCAAATTCATAGCAATTATGTGCATGCAAGCCCACCGTTAGATAGTTCTATCATAGCAATTATGTGCAGGCAAGCTTATCGTTAGATAGTTCTAGATCACATAATAGGAAAAGAGACCATCGTGAGATAATTCTATACAACAACGATTGGCACCAACAACAACCACCAGCAAAAAGGTGTTTTGGGACATGACACCCTATCTTTGAAGCTAAAAAATTTCCTCTAAAAATGCTCCCGTCTTCCGTATGATGTCATTTTAATACCAAATCATACATAGAAAGAGTGAATTATCTACTAGCATTGCATAACAAGAGGAACATGACATGTGCTTTCGGAACTCACCGAGGATCCTTTCCAGATAGAGCAAAAATATTTACCGGCAAAGCAGACTCATAATCAAAATAAAATCTCATCAAAGTAACTACCCATAATCAATTATGACAAAGCTCAAAATCTCCTTCGGATCCCACAAAAAAAAGAATAAGAAAAAACAAACCTTCAGATTGTGGAATCCATCACCAGAGCGCATTGAGATCTTACCAGGCGTATAACTCTCATCAAGCTTAAAATCCACGGAGAGAGCCACCATCTTCAACCAAATCGAATCAAGTCCCAAAGAGCACAATTTACGCTTGTAACCCTCAAAAGCATCGTATCACCAACGGCAATGAGGAGAAATTTCGGTAAATAAAAATCAGGAATTGATGAAGAATCAAACCTGGAGCTTCACTTTCTTTTGAAACTGAACGTTCACCAAATGATTCTGTGCGCAGTCGGATTTGAGTCCTCCCAGGAAAATCACCATAAAAACAAGGCTAACCATCAATTCTCGAAATTCTTACTGAAGCACAGAACTTAGAGAGAGAAGGAGAGAGAGTGTGTACTACTTGTAAGTGTCGAGGTTGTCGCCGCCGCGAAGGGAGGAGAGGGAGGCATCGGCTGGTCAGAGGGTGCACGCAAGAGAGAAGAGCCTGAATTGTTCTCAAACGCACGTGTGAAGGAATTGGCTCTGGCGTGGTATTTTTGGATCAGAACGTATGTAAGCTCTCAACATTACTGACTCTCTACGATGATTTACTGTCAAGCGAGCAGCAAGGAGCAAAAGGTTATGGGGAGAGAGAACCTCGGGACTTATTCAGCTTGATTTTCGCTGATTTAACAGAATCGGTTAAAGTAACATAAGGTTTGATTTGAATGAGTAAGGGCTGTTCTGTTGGAGGAGCCCCGGAAGACGCCAATTTTTTGCGGAACCGAATCCGACTTATCTGCATGAGCCAGGCTGAAGTTGAGGAGGGGCTGTTGACTTGTTCATCATATATTCCTCATTTTGATTTATCTCCAAACTCATTGCCTTTAGCATTCATATCTTGCGAATCCGGCCCATTCTATCAAATCAGAGAGAGTGAGAGAATTTTCGAACTCACACACTCTCTCTCTCTCTCTCTCATAAAACGAGCCACTGGTTCACAAAGCTTGGTCAATTTCTCTCTAAGACACTTGGTATCGAGATTTAGATTGGTTTGTGGAGGCTTATCTCGTAAACAACCATTTGTTTTTTTAAGAGTGAATAATTTTTTTTTGGTAAGGTAAGGTGTATATTGACTTTTCAAAAGCGCTACATACAAAAAAACCATATAACACCCTCGTACCTATAGAAACACAGACGCGTGTCAATAGGTGCAAGGTTGTATAGGCAAAAGGGAGAGCTATACAAAGACAACACTGGTCGGACCAGAGCATCTACCTACACAACCGCTAGACAGCGGTATATATATAACCGAAACAAAAAGGCCAAAACAGTAGCCAAATCCCAGCAGAAAAGATCATGAACAAAGGACGGGACAATACATTAAGACACCACCGAACGGTAAGAGTGAATAATTGAGGGCCAAGTTTTTTTAAAAGCAATTATTTATGTGTTTCTTTTAATTTAACAAAAGTGGAAAATTGAGTACCCTACATTTAATTGAAAGAGCAGTTATTTACTTATTTCCATTATCGAGAAAACTGAAAGCATTTAACACCTAGTACGTAAACAAACATTTTCTTTAGATCAATTGAAAAAAAAATGAGTATTTGTTGTCAAAAAAGTATACAAGTTACATCTAATGTTTTCTTCTTCTTCTTTTTCTCCCAATTGTGTTGAACTCCAATGTCGACCGCAACCTCATTGTCCATAAGAGATTGCGCGATGGCCAAGTTGACAATTTTTACCAGGTAAGAAAGATTCTTTCTTAAAAGTCGACCAAATATATCGCAGGAAAGAAACAGAAGAGTTGCACGAATCAAAGGAAATACCAATATAAAAGAGATGTCTAACGTATAATTACTTGTGCGTCCATATTCTCCTTATTGATTATGTCTGTTAATGAATTCAATCATGAAATGCAGGAGTATATAGAACGTAGGATAAAGTCAAGGCAATAGTAAAAATACCTTCAAATCTTGGAGCATCTGCAATGGAGTTGAAGCAAAAATCGTGTTTGGTGGTTAAGGAAGGAGAATCTGCGTGAGGTTGTTATAATATGATATGGTGGATCATCCTTGGTGCAAATCCATGAAATTCATGTGTAGCGGCGGGGGCAGCATTTTTTTTTTTTTGGTTGGAAAATGTAAGTATCATAAAATAGATGAAGTACAACAGTTCAGGAGCATCCCCAGCATTACAAAAGAAGCTAATAATTCGAAAAGACAGAGGTAGGAAGTCTCCATATAGTAGCCAAGACAACATTCATCTGGGAAGATCTCATATTTTGGTAGAGCGAAGCTTGACCTCTTACATTTTTATGCACCTTAGCCAAAATAATATGGAAGTCGGTTGACTTGTTATGAAACCGTCTCATATTGCGCTCCATCTAAATGCAATATATGATTGCTAGGAAGGATAACTTGAGAAGTCTAACCACCAAGTCTTTGCCTTTTGTTGCCCCAATCATCCACTGGAGTTCCTCATCCCACCCTCCTAAAGGGGGCCTTATCCCATGTTGAGCTAGGATACGGTGCAATACTAGAAGAACAAATGTGATCTATCTTCTATGCTAGGCCTATAGAAATCACACTGGGTATCAACCGTAGGTAACCATTGTGAGATGATCCGAGCTGTCGGTAATCTATCTTTGCATACGAGCCAACAAATAAAACTGTGTTTGCTAATGCCGCTGGTCCAAATTAGGTTACACCACTCTACTGGGGGTCTCACTTGTCCGAGCTCGTATATGTATCTCGGTAATTGTACATTGAGCTTAGGGTAACCGACGATAGAACATGTCGCAATTTAAGAAGACATCGCCAACTTCAAGCCATATTGCCCTTATTGTCAAGCTGCATAAATGGGGTGCATTTACAATTGGTGTTGTGAACCCACATACTCCAAAGGGAAGACGATGGACGATTGATGAGGTTCCACATCATGCGGCCTAAAAATACTTTGTTCCATATGTTCAAATCAGGCAATCATAATCCTCCATCCCTTTGGGTGAGCAAACTACTTGACATGCAACCTTGTGTGGATCCTGATTTACTATATTACTATTCCACAAGAAATGTAGATGATGGAAAAAGAGGAATTACCAAATTGGAGGGAAACTTACTTCATTATATTTGTTTTTCCTACTAAACCAATAATGACTCTAAACACTTTACTTTATTGAAGAGGGTAAAATTGTCAAAAAAAATATCATAAAACGTTTGCATTTTTGCCAATTTAGTCCTAAATTTTTTAAGTTTGCCGATTCAGTTATAATCCTTTCCCAATTTTACTGATTTAGTCCTATTTTTTTTTTCCTTATCGAAATTATTATTGGGAAATTGCTGATGTGAATGCCGTTTATTCTACATGGCACCGTTGGCACTGAAGTGGACAATTTTTAATGATATTTTAATATGTTTTCAAATATTTTAATTTATTTTTTCCTTTTTCCTGTTTTTCCTTTATGTCTTTTCCTTTTATTTTTCATTTACTTTTCCTTTTCTTTATTTTTCCCTCCACCAGCCTCAAGCAAGGGCTACCCTCAATTAGCAGTGGGTCTTTGTTTCATGGTTTAAGACTGAATTGACAAAACTAAAAATGACTTAAGACTTTTTTGATAATTTTAAGTGTATTATGGCCATTTTTTCTAAAAGTTTGCTTCATGGTATAGTGTCGATTAGCACTGGGTCTTTGCTTCATACAATTACTGTATGTACTCCACATGCCGAAACCGGGTTTATTACTTGCAGAAGCTAAACCTAATCAATGAAATCGAGCCTGGATATTTTATTGCAAGAAAGATGAGATTACTGGACAAGAGAGAGAGAGAGAGAGAGAGAGAGAGAGAGAGAGAGAGAGCAAATCCATCATATAAAGGCCCAAACCTTGGACTCTAGGGGTTGGACCCCTCGAATGCCCAACGTTAACGGTGATACTAATGGAAGCCTAAAAAATCTTCGCTTTTTTTGCGCAAATCATCAACCGAATTTGCTGTTGGCCCTCACGAGACATCTGGAACAATAGCAAATCTCTGCAATTCCAAAGGTGATGCTCTTTTTTTTTTTAGCCCCCACGTTCCAAAATTAAAGACTTCAACCAAAAACAAGATCCATAAACCATCATATCTGTCTAGCTTAATTGGCACCAACGACACATGCAGTCCACCCTACCGAAAACTGATCAGGGCGTCGCCGTTCTGATGCAAGAAACTGCAAGCCGCACTGAAGCAACCGTTTCATACCCCTTAAGCAACCCGTGGTATAAACCCAGAATCTGCTACATGGTGCATAGAAAGAGTAGTTAGCTATTAACCAATACCAGAATATAACACTAAGTTCAGTAATCTCTGAAGTGATGTTACTGATGTAAATGAAATAACAGCTCTTTCTTGTGTTTTCAGAAGGTTAGTTGGATCCCCTCCTTTTATTTCCTTGGTGTTTAGATGGCAGTAACTTTCCTACATAACAACTCTGTAGAGAATGACATTTCCTCTTCACAAGAAACGGCTAACTCAAGTACTAATTATTTGATGCAAGAGTCATCTATAACCAACAAACATGGAAAAAGTTCATAATGAATGTGCTCCAATTACAGTACATAAGAGCACACCGAGGAATAATTAAATAGAGTTTGTCATAAGACAGCACATAAGCAAAAGTTCCACACCTATCTGATTATAGTGGGACATTTGAATTGGGAGTTTGTCAATAATGCTCCAAGATACATTCTTAAGCTTGACCAGCTCTATACTGCTATTCCAATGATTTACTGGCACCAAAATAGTGCACGCCTGGAATGCCACGGGAACAAGGATCTCTACAGTTGTGCATCGTCAAATGAACGGATTTTTGGCGATACAAGACGATTTTAGAGAATATATCCTGGCATCTTTGGTATATCAGTAGCTAAGACTCCAGAATCCTAGTAACGGAGAAAATCAAACTGTGCGACATGCTTAGAGTAAAAAGATCTTACTTGGCTGAAATCAAATTAACCTGCAATCATAGAAGTGGCCAATGTTACCTTGTTTGTTGCTTCTCATTCCCTTATGACAACCAGTAGCATATGAAGATTTAGTTCACTAAAAAAGGGGCCACAACTTGAGTATGATATCATTTCAAATTGAGTAAGATAATTACTTCAGACAGAGTTAGCGGAGCATCTGACCCTGCCATTAATCCACAGATGCAACCAATGATCACCAAAGCACCAGATTCAAGAAGTCTACTCGAGTTCCGACAAGAACCATCAAATGCGATACCAGCAACTTTCGCTCATCCACGATTTCACTGAAATCCATTCAACTGGAGGAGAAAAAGGAGGACAAGAAAGGGAAAAAAAGGTCTCCGCAATGGCAATGAAAATGAAGAATACCCTTATGGAGCTGGAGTCTCGCAGCTTACTTTGCTTCCAAATCACTTTGCAATTGCCGAGACAGGTATATTTTTTCCAATTCTGTGACTGAGTCAAAATGTTGATCGTGTAGCATATTTTTACTGGTTGTTGCATATTAATGAATAATATTTTTTTTTATCCAGCATATATGATATAAACGAATCTGTTAATATATTCAACACATAAGAATTTATAATTCCTCAAAGCTTGATCGTTCTCATAATATTTTCCTCAATCGTAAGCTAGTTGAAAGAAATGCGTGCTTATTCAATTATCGGAAAAGTTTTTATAATTGACCAAAAAATTAAGTTTTATAGATAGGCAACAACATGACAAGATTAACACAAAATCCTACGATTATTTTCTTTTTTCTTTTTTACTTTAACTTTGTGCAGCCCAAGAAAACCTCTTGCACCTTATCCAATCTCAGACCCTGGCATCGAGCCGTCCTTCTGGTCACTTCATTGATGAACTACCTATTTAAGGCAAAATCCATACAATGACTTTTATCGTTGATGATGACCTTTTACAAAATCACCAAAATTAAATAGAATAATTCCCACAAAATAAATTAAACCCAGAATTGGAACAGTAAGGGAAGCGGAGTTCATCACATGTGTTAAGGATCGATTATCCCAAAACATGAAATAAAGTCAAATTATGAGGCAAGAAGGATCAATCAACCAAGAGATAACTGTAGCTAAAGGATCAAGAGTGGTTATAAGTCATCCATGAAGCAGCGCACAAGTCGAAATGATGGTTAGAGATTCTTGCAAGGACGATTAAGATGCATAACAAAATGTCTTATTCAAAATATAGGAAGTAGGGGTGTGCAACTAGACCGGATTTACTAGGAAATTGAACCGGACAACTCGAAAAACAGGCTCGGGAACAAGTTCCTCTTCAAGCTGGTCTTGGAATAGGTTCTAATTTTCGGGAATCGGTTAGATCCATTCCGGTTCTCGGTTCCAACCACCAGGCAACTAGACCAGTTTTGTAACTAGTGTTTACTCTAATTGCATCATGTGGCTTACTCTTACTATGTTTTGCATTGTTATTTTTTATGAATTATAATTTATATTGGTCCAATTAGGGATTATTGCTTTTAGCAGATAGAGAGTTTTATTATTTATCTTTTTCTTTGAATCGTTTCATTGCTACTCATATTATTTTGCTGGAAAAATAAAATAAAAAGGAAAAAAAAAAGGTTCTCAAGTATGACCCTCGAATCGGACCTAAAAAATTAGGTGACATCCAACATAGGTACCTAGACAAAAAGGGTAAGTTTCGGGTCAAAAACCGGGAACCGGTTATAACACGGTCCGTTTCGGGTTCTAGATCTAGGCCCTCCCCACCCGGATCATGCTCACCCCTAACAGGAAGAATCAATGATGACACATATATCTCTCAAGACATTCAACATAGACATACACTTTTGAATCAGAATTGTACAGCATCAATCAAGGAACCTATCATACTTTTGCACAAGATCTCTCGGATTACATTTTGCTTCACTTTTGAATTGGAAATTCGAAGAAGATTAGATTTCTTAGGTTTAGTATTTGTCTTTGATTATTAAAGCATTTCAGTTGCGTATTTTAAGCTTTTTATTACCTCTATGCCCGTCATTGACTTCCATGGATAAGTTCATTGTTCAAATCCGGTCATTAACCAAGCAAGCGTCCAAGAATTTACGTAATTTGTTTTCATTCAATAGAAGCTCCTCGCAATTTCCTTATTTATTTTCAATTATGTCCATGTCTTTTTTAAGCAATTCGAATCTTACAAAGTCCTTGAGACTTCAACGCACATGAAGTACCATTAGCTTTCAATCATTCAAACTATCGAGTTTCTCCGAGGAGAGAATGGATAAACCTACCTAAACTCCATTGATCTAGCAAGATGTTAAAAAAGAAAAAAGAACAATTTGCTAATCGTACCATGGTGGTGGGGCTCTTGATCCATGCAAGGGGCTCAATTTGTCGACAACAATCAATCATCCAAACGTCTTACTTGATTTAAGCCTCGGCTGAGCTCGGATTGAGAGGATCTTTTTCAATCTCGATCTTGTGTTAACCCATCCCGATGATTATATAAGTATGAGTTCAACATAATTTGGAATCCTATGAACTAGTCAATGTATGAAGTGGCTAGAAGTGGTGTTTCTACTTGATCTTAGTAGTGGCGCATGGGCCATCGATGAAGCTTCTGACGAAGACAACAATTTCTTAAATTTTAAAAAAGCCATATTGAAGTTGCCACAGTCAATCACAAGCAAATAATTCGCCTCTAACGGCTGGTCTAACTAAAATTACAACTCTCCCTTTCACCCAAAATAAATCTAAATGTGTCCTTGACCTCCGCGTAAGTAGTGGGCTTAGTTTGATGCGTGACAAATAATTTAAGATCTGAACTTATCATATCTGGAGAAAAAAGGACAATTGTAAAGGATAGTTCAATATTGGATGACAGTCCTTTCTTTATTTTTGGAAGTCTCTTGACTCGACAGACTTCTTTATATCCGTGTCAAATTGGACCTTCGATGGAAAATGATGTGATACATCTCTTTGAATTGAAAACGCATATTTGAGCTCCTCTATTGTCTTTTTCCTTTTCACCTACTCTCGAGATTTTCCTTTATTGAAGAATAAGTGAATGTCGCCACTTGCTCCAAAATATACATATACACGTACATACACACACACATATATATACATATACATATATTTGCCAATAATAGCATCTAAAAAATGGCACCACAGGCGTGAGCATTGCCATTCCACCGTTTGTCAACGTAAGGGAGATGTCATCACTTATTGCTTTTACGAAATAAGGTAGTCTTACTGCTTTCAAGAGAATATAAAGAGTTGCCTACGTTTCCAAAAGCCTATATGGATTGCCTTTTAATTATTGCTGAATATCAATCCTGTTGCTAGAGTACTTCGATTTTCATTAAATCTGATATTTTTAAGGAGGGGACGAGGAAGCCCTTATTATTGAATCGGGAGAGCTCGGCATACAACGAACAGAAGGCGGTTCCAAGCCAGAATTGACTCGTGCCGAGAGCCAGCCAAGTCTCAATGACGTCAAAGAGATCTTGCAATACAAGTTCAATAGTAAAAGGTTGCTCCAAGAAGCTCTCATTCACCATACATTCGCAAACGAGGTTTTACTACAAGAGTTTAGAATACATCCGAGATCTCGGTACTCAATTTGTTGTTCGCTGAGGAACTATACTTCTTGTATCTAGACTTGGCACCTGGGTTGTTGATCTGGCTCTGAACAACCAACTTGGACACGGAAAAGCTCGCACACACCGCGATCATGCTCAGGTTGTGTTGGTATGTACTGTAGGAAGCCTACTTCTGAGGAACTAGCAAATTTCATTTTTTTTTTTTGAAAATTTCAAACTTTGATTCCTATCTGTATGTAGATGGAATAATAAGGATTATAATGAATATAAGAGGAGTTAGGTGATTGTGCATATCCAAGAGTCTAGTAAGAACCAATAATTTTCAGGCTAACTGCCATGAAAATCAATTATAATTGATAAAGATTACATGTATGAAATATATCAATATTTTCCAATTATAGAAAAATATTTTGACATTCTGGCTAGTTTGGCATATATGAGATGAATATTGTCAAACTAAATGGAAGATAAATGACTAATGAGGATTAAAAAATATGCCAAAAATCAGGAGAATAATCAATGTAGGTGCCTCTCCTTGTAACATTTCTGTTCCCCATAACAATTTCTTAAGGTTGAGCATGGTTTCAAGGTAAAACCCGGAATACGGAACTAAACATGTAGGGAATCTGTCGGTTCCAAGTTCCAAGGTATATATATTAGCGTTGTGGTATTTCATGCATCCGATAATGAGTTTATAATCTTAAACCATTAGTTTGAGCTTCCATTTTTTACGACATTCATAATTGAGACCTTTACGTTATTAATATTTCATATTATGTGTCTAAATGTGAGTTATGATCAATGGATTGTAGCAGCAAGTGATGGTCATTAAGATGATAATTCACTTCAATCTTTTAATTAAGAATACATGTGAAACTTGGATGGATTTGAAACCAACCCTAGAACTTGTAGGTTCCAGATTCCAAGTTCTAGGATAGGTTCCAAGTTCCATAACATAAAGAACCTATTCCGATAGGTAGGTTCCAGGTGAAACCTTTATGGAACCTCAAACCTCTCACCCCTACAATTTCTAACCGGAAATGATTTTTTTTTTTGTTATGTTCTTGAGAACAATTTCTTAGTAGAAGAACACGTTTGATAATTACACAAAAATTCTATTCCTGAAATAAAAAAAGAAAAGAACATGAACACATTTGGTACTATCGGCGGCGACCGATGGTGGACTTATTCTAAAATGACATTGTTTCTGATTCTATTCTCAAAAATAAAGAAGCTACTTTATTTTTTACTTCTTGTTTCCATTCTCGGGAACAAAAAATCAATTTACATTTCCAAACAAATTTTTATTCTTTTTTTGTTCCCTGGAACAAAAGAATAGGAATAAAAGAATCTTGATTAGCTAGGATTCTATGGATAATTGGATTGAATTGATTGATTGAATGGTTGCTTTTGCTCGATCGCGAGCGAGTGATAAGCTAGAAACGAGCGTATGAATGATTGACTAATCGAATTAGCTATTAGTGATTACCTTGGAATTGAGCTTAAATGTGTATGACGCGAACGGATGTCCATGCTTAAATTGGTCAACTTGTTTGAGTTGATATATCAATTGTATAGTTGAGTGAGTTGATCGACTGTTGATCGATTGGATGCTTGATTACTTACGAAGTCTAGTGGATGAATTTGAGTGTTCATATGGTCATGTTTGGCATCGAATACATGATTTAGCATAAATATGGCCGAATGTCGAATCTTGATCATGACTACATGAGCATGTGGCTATACTTGAAGATAAAAATGGAATGGTTGTTGAATGGATTGAATGGTCATATGATGGGACAATGATACAATGCCCGATGAGCTCGTACCATGCCTAGTGCATGAAGCTACACGAATCGTCGGTTGCACGACTCTCCATGTTCCACTGGTACGGGGTTCATGGATTGTCGAATGCCGGTCCCAGCTTGTGAAGGACCGATGCTCCTTATTGGAATTCCTACTCGCCGTGTTTGGTACGGTCACCGCTTGTACTACGCGTCGCCAAGAGGATATGGGACGATGCCCGGTTCTACCGGATGATACTACTTACCGTAGTGTGAGCCTCGCCGGTTGTGCGGGTTGAACGCACTAATCGCACCGATCATCGTCAATAACAAAGGGACTTCGTGTGGTGTCCAATGTCTGAATGATGACATGATGCATCATAAATGATTGAGTGCCTTGATAATTGAGTCAGACCGATATGATTGTTATACTCTGTTCATGTCGCATTACGTGTGGTCTTTCGGCTAGTAAGTTGTCTGCAATTGAGATTGATTGCTCTGCAATATATGGTTGATGGACGGGACGTTC
The DNA here is from genome assembly GCF_020921035.1 of Rhodamnia argentea. Classification (NCBI taxonomy): domain Eukaryota; kingdom Viridiplantae; phylum Streptophyta; class Magnoliopsida; order Myrtales; family Myrtaceae; genus Rhodamnia; species Rhodamnia argentea. The sequence goes on from NC_063154.1 coordinate 23,204,510, forward strand.
TGGATGAATCAACACCTTAGCCGGGCTTAGGCGTTGACTCACCGAGATTTATCTCACCTCGTCATGGTTAACTTTTTTTCAAGTTCGAAATGATGGAGTATAGGGTCCTTTTTTTGATGTTGAGACCGAAGGCCATGGTGAGGTAGCTTCTTTTGGGAATGGAAGTGATGCTAACCCCCGCCGACCCCTTACCCTTTTGTTGATTTTAGAGAGCCACCCCGAAGAATGGGGTTGTATATGACAGTAGCTCTATATAATTAATTACCATCTACTTTTGATATGGTATCGACAGTTGTATTTGGTATTTGACTGTTATGGATGTTCCTACTTGCTATCCCTATCATATTTGTTTTAATAGGAGTGTATACATTTCTGCTTACGTATTGTGGTATCATAGGTCGACAGCGTACTTGGGACGTTATCCTTTATGACCCGAGGCGATTTGGTAGGGATGCTGCGTACTCAAGAGTCGGGGCGTGACACTCTTTCTCTAAACTCTTGATATTTTGTTAGATCACATGCACGTTGCTTCACCGTTCTCATTCTGATTGGACTTAAAACTGTTTAATTCCGCATTAAGTTTTTTTTTTTTTTTATCAAAAGCACCGATTCACCCCCTTCTAGGTGCTATTGCTAGATATAACATAAGCAAATTCTATTCAAATTGCTTTGGCATTCGTAAAATATCATATCACTCTATTTTCTAATTAAATCTTCGGTTCTACTAAAACAAATCCCTTGCACCCATGTACTTAGCTAGAGGTGCAATCCAATAGGAGGGCCGCTCGAGTTCACTGGAGACATAGCACGGATGTTGATGTCAAGGGGTAGTAATTGGTATTGGGTGCAAGCTCCTTGAAAGTCCCATCTCTTCCGCCCGGAGGGCTATTCTTGACCATTTCTCGCCCATGCTTCTGACCTTAATGCGATTGTATTGCTAGCGAAAGGTGGTGGGAGAGTGATAGGTAGTGATAAGAGTGTAGAAGAGTCCTAGAGGAAAGGATAAGGGGGGATTACTATCGATCACATGCATAAATTAAGCTCAAAGAATGTATTTGCCTGGAATATGAAGTGGCCGATGTTTTTGGTGGGGGTATGAGAATTGTTTAGATGCATGCATGAGTTGTGTTAGAGAAGTCCCACATTGAAGAATTGGTATGGTGTGAAGCAATTAACTTGTCCAAATTGGTTCATAAATCAAAATATTAAGCTCTTAAGTGAAGGACTCGAACTTGAGCTCCCTCTTAGTCATATCCTCAGGCGAAGCTATTAGTCTTCTGTTGCATACTCCCAACAAATGATATCCGAGCCAATGGTTGATTGGTGGCTTACTCACAATATGTATCGTCGTTGGTGAATTTCTCAAGAAATGAATCTAGTGACTAACACGGTTTCGGGGCAGGTGGGAGTTGTAGTGTAGCAACGTGGGCCCGATGATAGACTTCATGGTCCGATCCGAAAAAATAAACCAAGAATGAAGTTACGTGTTGGAGATTCAAGTTGAGATAAGTTGATATAGAATGATACCTAAATTTAAGGGAGAGCAAACCTAACACTAGGGTTCATACGTGAGGGAGAGATTGTGAGTTGTGTTAGAGAAATCCCACATCGAAAAACTAGTGTGGTAGGGAGTAAATAATAAATATTCTAGTTGAACCATAACACATTAGCTTAAACATTTGCGTGAAGGTGGATCCAACTTGATATATTGATGGGTTCAGACTAAGGCTCTCTTTTGGTGATCTCCCTAGGAAAAAAGTCCTGTATCGGGCTTCTATTGCACACTTCCAACAAGAGCAGTGGTGAAGAAAAATTTTCCACAATATGGCTCAGTTGTGATCCTGGTATGCCTCATTATTGTGATCTTTTTAAATTTTGTTGTACTCTCAATGTCCTCATGATCTTGTGCACAAACCTAACCGTGTCATTGGCTTGGCCATTTTGGCTTTGTATAATATTCCTAGGCCAAACAATTCGAGAAAAAGCACCAAACATTGTCCTATCTATCAATTTTGGCAACATCTTGCAAAAAATTTTGGGAACTGGATAATCCGGCATGCTACATTTATGAACCTCCCATTCTACATTAATCAATGTTGTGTTTTTCCATATACGTTCTCTTTGTTCATAAGCTCTATTCCTTTTTAATTACTGGTTTTTTTTATTGGACTTTTGACTTGTTGTTTATATGTTATGCACATATAGCTAGAGAAATTGATGCGACTTGTGCCGGAAGATGAGGCTGCAAAGACAATGAGTCTCTTTGAAGAAACATCCGAGAGCCAGAAAATTAGCAAATCATTCTAAAAAATTGGGTGGTAAGAAATAATAGAAAATGCCTAATGTTGTTGTCTTGACTCTTTTACCACTTGATCGAAAGATTGGTAGAAGTCAAATGAGGTCATGTATAAAAGAGAAGATATTAATTACAATGAAATTTCGAAGTAAGTCTTTCGGTGTTGGTATATTAGTGATAACTAATTGTTAACTTATTCACAAACCTTAACCTATCCGTCTAGAAGTAGATAATGCATCACAATCAGAACCTCTCAGCCCTTGTGTGTAGGATCATATTTAGATCGTCATTTAAGGTTCTCGATGAAAATCTAGCAAGTTCCATGTGTCACCATAAATACTAAGGAAAACGACTTTTTATTAGACAGTATATCACCTTTCCGATGCTTGGTACCCCAAGTTAAAACAACGTTCATTTAACTTGTGGTACCAAAATTCTACATATTAATCTCTAGCCAATTAGTTTAGTAGATATGGATGGTAATCTTGCTCTTGATGCAACGCAAGGGGTAGAGAGGCGGCGTGGCATGGAATTATTGTAGCTAGTTGTGAGTGCTCATGAATAAAACATATTAGTTCGTATTTTCAAAGTCAAGTCAAATTAGTCCACAGTTTTTATTTAGATGCAAAATGAGACCATTTTCTATAGCTTAAACAACAAAAAACTAGTTTGCGCTTCTTAAAATATGTGAACATAATGAGGCCAATAGATTGCTCTAGGCTTAGAAAGCAATTTTCTTGAATTGGACTACCTGATAAAGTAGTTACATTGTCTTTCTACATGTGTTGAACTTCTAATTACAGTGTCCACCATATGAGCTTTAAGTTGCATTTAGATTTAATGCAGGTTAATGCTTTCAGAGAATGAAAAAAACTAGCTTTGGCACTGGATGTTACTAAGATAGCTATGGACAAACTCCATCGGATGGTGAGCATTGTAATTGTTATCCTCTTAGCCATTATATGGCTCCTTATACCAGCAATTGCCACAAAAAAGCCTTTGCTTCTCATTAGCTTCCAATTGCTATTTGTGTTATTCATATTTGGAAACACCTGCAAGTTGACTTTTGAAGCAAATTATCTTCTTGTTTGCAATGCATCAATTGGACATCGACGATCGTTGTGAAGTCGATGGGTCCAGCTATATAAGTGAATATAGCTTCGTGCTTTCAACAGATATTCACAATATATGTTTTTAAACTATGATGCATCGTGTTTTATATGGTGGTGGAAGAGATGAACATCCTAACAACTGTTTTCCTGATATACTACAACAAGAAGATAATATTCCGAATAGTGTTCTTGCTACAAAGGCCATCAGTAACTACTATTAAAGTCCTGATATGGGAGATGAAGTTGAATTCTGCGTGGACATATTTACGCTAGCTGAGAAGATTTCCATGATGAAATAGAAACTAACAAGATCAATGGCTATATTACTAGCTAATTCACTTGGCCCCCTTTAGTTATCTACTTCCTGCTTTCCTATTGACTAGCTAATTAAGTGTCGGGATTTATCGGAAAAGCGGGAAGTAGATAAATAAAGGGGGCCAAGTGGATTAGCTAATATTTCTATTTCATCATGGCAATCTTCTTAGCCAGTGGATATGTACACATTGAATTCAACTGCATCTCCCATATCAAGAATTCTATAGTAATAATTGATGGCCTTAGTAGTAAGAACAATATTCGGAATAATGATATTTTGGTTGTCGTATGTCAGAAAACGATCATAAAATATTCATCTTTTCTACCACCATCTAAACCTCGATGCATCACAGTTTAGAAACATATCTTGTGAACATTTGCTAAAAGCACATATCTCTATTCACTTGCATAACTAAACCCCATCGACTTCATCACAATCGCCAACATCATATGGAAGCATCACAAACAAAAAAAATAATCACTTCAAATGTCGTCTTGCAGGCCTTTCCAAAGAAGAATACCACAAGTGGCAGTTGGGAGCTTATGAGGAACAATGAATTTTTCGTGGCAAGTCCTAGTATAAGGAGCATATAATGGCTTTGAGAATGCCAACAAAAATGTTCATAATCCGATGAAGTTTGTTCACAACTATCTTAGTATCAACTAGTGTCAAAGCATGTGAGTGCTCTTCGTTCTTTGAAAGCATTAACTTGCATTACATCCATATGCAACCTTAATGCTCATTTGGTGGACATTATAAATACAAGTTCAACACATGTTGAAAGACATGTTAACTACCTTATTGGGGTACTCTATTTCAAGAAAATTGCTTTTTAAGCCTAAAACAATCGATTGGTTTAGTTATGTTCACATTTTTAAAAAAGCGGTAACTAGTTTTTTTGCTATTCTAGCTTTAGAAAACGGTCTCATTTTGCATCTAAATTAAAATTGGGGAGTACCTCGACTTGCCTTTGAAGATATTAATCGAGTAATAAGTTTTTGTTCATGAGTTCTTGCAACTAGCTACAGTATTTTCACCCCACCCCACTTCCCTGACCCTGCTTTGCATCAAGAGTAGGATCCACTACCATCCATATACACTAAATAACTAGCTAGAGATTAATCTGTTGGATTTTGGTACCTAAGGTAGATCAACGTCGGTAAAATCTACAAGAATTGGCATCTTCTAGGGCCATATACTATTTGATAAAAAGCTATTTTTCTTAGTACTTATGGTGAGACATAGCACAATTGCCGGATTTTCATCAAGAACCTTAAAGGTTGAGAGGTTCTGACTGTGATGCATTGTGTACTTTTAGGCTAGTAGGTTGTCAAGATTTGTAGATGAGGTCACAATTAGTTATCTATACCAGCATCCAATGACTTACCTCGTAATTGGATTATCATTAATTTCTTCTTTTCATACATAACCTCATTTGACTTCAATCAACTTTTCAATCAAGTGCTAAATAAGTCAAGAAACTTGAATCTCCAAGTCAAGATATCTCAACTTGAATCTCCAAGTCATCGCAATGCACTCACAACTATGCACCGCCATCAATTGTCCAATGTGGAATTTCTCTAGTACAACTCACATTTATATCTCAACAAAATCATTTTAGTTTCTACGCAGCCAGAATTCTAGGAATGGGGACTTGATTACACTAGCTATGTAGCTAATGCCCTTTCAGTACCTAAACTTTATTATTTGTCACTAAGTGTCTAAACAACCTTTCTATTACGCCCTAACCCTGCTAAAAAGGAAAATAACAAGCAATACATCGAAAGTGTCCACTCAAGCAATCAAAGCAATAGAAATGCAAAAACAGCTACCTAATATTTGTCACTGAGAACCCCTTGAAGCTACTCACATGAACACTTGGGCACATCTTCATTCTATTTTAGCGAAGTCCAACCAAAAGTTACATTGAACATGATCAAAACATGATTCCAAGGAATAGTCAACAAAGAGCAAGGATTTTGTCTTACCTCAAGGGACGGGCTTCCTCCAAAAATGAAAGTTGAGAACGGTAATTCAAAAACCACATGCTCATCGCCATCCACCACGGTAAATCATCGGAACATAGCATGGGAAAAAATATAAGCAAGGAGTAAAGACGAACTAATTTTTATGCACAAATGAACTTCAATCATAAAAGGATCACATCATCAAGTCAAAATGTTGACAACAAATGTGTAAATCATGCTCACATGCACTCACATTGATAGACAATAGGGACAGAACCACAATAACTTAGCTCGGGCATATCATCAAACAAATAAAGAGAATGCATCAAGAATGGACGAATATCAATCAAACTCTAGGTGAGAGAAGGTCACGGCCAAGTATGGAATAAGCTAACAGTCAGCCCAAACAATCCCCACACTAATTTGCAACTGTAACAAAGAGCCTAAGATGCACCAACCTCACAGCCTGCTCTTGTACGCAGAAAACTACAGGAAAAAGAGCACGGAACTCCTACCAGGAAACACAAGTCTTAATTCCATGAATATGTTATAACGGTTTATTCAGTTATGCAACACTACTCGTGATATGGATTTACATGCTTTGTACATCAGTTGGCATACCTTAATACACAGAGAAAGGTTAACGAACCAAAGTATAAAACGAAATGAATAAGTGATCAAACAGAAATGAAACAGGCATGGCATATAGGGGTCACGGTCCTACACTAAGCCACAGGAATCAGAAATAAAAACTCATCAATCGAATGCACATATTTGAATGTCAACAAGTGATAGACAGCAAGATTCTCGGATTCAGGAAAATGCCTCTCGTATGTGTATACGACTTCCTTTAGGAATTTCAGCAAGCATATTGGCATGCATTTCAATCCGATGATCCAAATGCAAGAGGATATTACCAATCCAGAACAAACACATCATAGCATCATCAAATCATAGCATCATCAAAGCTGGTTCTAATCACTAATAGATCCATAACAGCGAGTACTGATGCCCCTACGTCATTCAGATAACATCAAACACATTCTCCACTCCATCTTGATTCTGATGATTAATTTCGCTCATCCCAGGATCATTATCACCACTCACCAGCCGCCACACATACACAACCAGAGCTTTGAGTGTACATAATTACAAGGATGGGAAGGGAAATAAGGCATAGAGAAAAAGGCAGAACCAAGTGCACAAACATCAACTTGATTACTCGATTTTATATGAGACGCAGGTTTTCAAGTCGTATATTGAGCCAACAATCAGCATGATTCATTAATCAATTCAAGCAAGAAAGCCTATCACAAGTCGCACCGAATGCACATAACGATTCTCAACTCAAGCATGGAAAAAAAAAATGCCTAGAAGTGCAATGATCAGATCGCACTTGGTTAAGCATTAAACTAAATAGCTATTGAACTCGTTTCTTCTACGAGCATGCACTGCGATGTCATTCAATCGTTTTATAGAACAAGTCAAGTGTACTTCAACCGAGGTGTTCATATGCAGAATCAAAGTATGGGTTCTACTATAATCACGACAATTAGCAATAATATGAAATCATATCATAAAAGCAAACTCAGTCGTGGCAGATTTTCACAAGACTGAGAACGGAGGAGCACTTACCTTGAGGATGTGCGATTGCCGTTGCGATCAGCTGTTGAACATACAAGAAGGAATCGGGGACGGGTCACCGATGATGGTGATCGGAACTGACAAAGGAGGATCAAGTGAGTGCAAGGTTTTCGAGATCTCTGAACAAAAAACAGAGCAGAACAAGGAGCGCAATCAGTGAAGGTCAGGAGCGACTTCATTCAGCCGCAACTTCGGCATCTTGAGAATACAAAAAAATGAGTATTGAAAAGCGAAAGAGACCAATACTTCCCCGAGAAGAAATCCCTGAGCTTTTTCGTGAATGCTTCGTCGTGATCCTCTGACATGACCTAACTCAAAGCAACCAGAGGTGAAGGTGCTCGACTGGATTTCACGAGCAGATTGGTCACCATGGAAGAAACTCGAGATCTGCGTCTGAAAGTAAGAGGAAGATATAATGAGGCGGAGAGAGTTCCAATCGGCCATGAACGCTTATGACCCTTCGATCGGTATGAGGATCTTCGAGCGAGATCCCTGATTTTTTTCAGTTTTTCTTCCGAGGTTTTTGGTCTCAGTGAGCGAAAAGTAAGCTTCCAGGAACGAATCCGAAGTCGTTAGATGAGAGAGAAAATAGCCAGCCACCTGATTTTGTTGCCAACGCCCTTAACCGTGTGCACCCCAGTACTCGTTCCTTCAAAAGAAATGGATATTTTCTTTTTGGATTAGTATCACGGAAAAAAAAAAAATCGAATCGATACATTTATGATAAATTTATCTCAAATTAAATTTTTAACCATAAAAAATCTAAAATTGATATGCCTATCACAAATTTATCCTCTCTCAATATTCGTTAAATTATACCGTTAAATTGTTGAGTTGAATGACACGTGACAAATGACGGGGCTTGAGGTTAGGTGTACCAGTTTGAGATTTTTCGTGGACGGAAACTAGCGGAGGGTAAATTTGTCAAAGGTGTATTAGTTCGGGGATTTTTGAGATCGAAAAATTACTTTGGGTAAATTTGTCATAGATTTACTAATTTGAGATTTTTTATGGTAAATTTGTTACATGAGTACTAACTTGGAGTTTTTGCAATATAATTTTTTTTTATGCCAATGAGGCGTCGGACAAGTTGGTGAGACGCTTGGGCCTTAGACAGTCAAATTGATGAGGTCCCAGGTTTGACTCCCAGCGAACCACATCTTGAGGGACTTACCTGGTGGTATTGGTAAAAACTCCCATCACCCGAGGAATAATCCATTGCATGTGGGAAATCTCCATTATAAAAAAAATCTTTTTTTTAATCTTCTTTTCAATGCAAGGATGAAAATGCGCCTATATGTTGACGTGAATGATCGTGTGGGTATGGGCGTCTCTAGCGTCCATCAACGTAGGCAAATTTCGTTAGATGGAGATAAAAACCAAATCAATTGTAGAGGCTTCTAACAAATCATTGATTTTGATGTTTAAATGGTTAAGCCCAGGTATCGATATTATTTTCGAGTCACTTTCCTCAATTAAAAAAAAAAAATCTATCAGGAGAATGTAGATGTCAACAGCTAATATAAAAGGCCTAATATTGCAAGACGGTTACATATGTGCCCAAGATCATAAGGACAATGAGATTAGAACAATAAAATTTAAAAGATCCCAACAATGAGACGTACCAAGATCCCTGCTGAGCGACACTGTGGAAAATTTTCTTCACCATTGCTCTCGCTGCACTTTCGCTAATTATTTGCGAAGATTCATCTAGGGCTGTCAAAAAGGCTTGACCGAATGACCCGACCCGACCTGAATTGAACCAAAATTTTCGAGTATTTTTGGGGTGGGGTCTTCTCTAGGTTTGGGCAACATGAAGAAGTTCGGGTTTTTCAACATTTCAGCTGGGGTTGGGCTAGGTACCCTAGTTAGCTGACCTGAATCGAAGCCAAATAAATATTCTTCATATCTAGGAAAATAAAGAAACACTTGTTCTCCGCTCGTAGATCTTGCTCTTGCAAAACCTCCTCTAAGGCTTTGTTCATTTCGCGAAAAACAACTTATAAGAAAGTGTTTCTAGATTTTTCGGTGTTTGGTCCACTGAAAATAAAAAGTGTTAAGAAAAACATTTTCCATCCATGAAAAGAACACCTTCAAAAGTGGGGAAATTAATTTCTTTTTATGAGAAAATGAAAATATTTTCCCTCATCTTTCCTTCCTCTATTTTTTTCACTTTTTTTAGTATTTTTTTTCGTTTCTATTTTTTATTTTCTATGAATTAATTTTTTTTTCATTTTCCCTTCTTCTTCAGCTAGAAAATAAAGAAAATAAGAAAAAGAAAATAGAAAATAGAAAAAAATTGATTTTTTTAGAAAAAATTAAAATAATAGTAAAAATAGAAACAAAAAATTTTAAACGAATGCATGGAGAAAAATCAAATCCGATTTTCCATACCAAACGATAGAAAATATTTTCCAAGTTCTTTTTCGGGTTTGAACTCAACACTAGAAACTGTTGTTATTTTTCTGAAAAATGACTTTCAAGAAAGCACATCATTTTCTGCAAAATGAACGGAGCCTAAATTATCTTCTCCTTTCACAACAGCTACATTGGTTGCCAGCTAAGATCGAATTCATCGACATGACTACGTTGTTGCTATTGTGAGTGAGGGGAGTAGAGATCTATGTCGCCACTATGTGAAGGAAAACCACCAAGCCAGAGCCTGTTTCTTTGCGGTTCGATACCTATCCTCATCGACAATTCCTTTCACGCCTTCAAATCTTCCCTCATCCCTTCTTGCCAAATGGGTTGCTTTGTTTCTATAATTTAATTTCAAATAATGTGAGGGAAACTATATTTCAAAGTTGAAGGTAAAATTCAATTTGATTATTTGGTCGATCTTGATAAAAAAAAATCGAAAAGAAAAATTGATCAAAATATGGAAAAAGTTAATTTGTTATAAGCATGATCAAATATCAAACATTTTTATATTTAGAGCATATGCAAATATTAATAAAGGATAAACACATAAAGGGAAAAATGTGAAACATCTTGATGTCCAACTCAGGCTATGAGACAAAAAAAAAAAAAAATTCATGCTTTGAAGAAAGTAATTAATATCCATTATAAATTCAATGTCATATCAAGTAGGGGTGAGCATGGTTCCAGGGTAGAATCGAGAACTTGGAACTAGAACTTGTAGGATCCGGTTTGGTTCCAAGTTCCAAGATATGTAAAGTAGGTTCCAGGTTTCAAAAATTGAGGAACCTGTTCCAACGGGTAGGTTCCATGTTCCACTACCTAGAACCCGAAACCTGGACCCTAGATCCTAAAATACATTTTTATATTTTTCTTGGTATATATTTTTGCATGATCCTATAATGTTTTATAGCGTCCGATGATGAGTGTATAATCTGGACCCAAACAAATTTTTAGATTTCGGGTCCCAAAAAATGATAAACATGTTCTAATTGATTGGTTTCGGGTTCTAAATGTAATATGTACGAAACCTAAAACCACTCACCTTTACTTTCTCTTAGATATTATAGCGTTCACGCTTATTTTGTTTAACTAAAAATGAAAAAAAAAAGAAAATAAAAGAATTTGATAGGTTCTCGGATACCCTGGAACCGACCCTAGAACCAATGACGGGGTAGGTTCCAGGTTCCAAGATAAGACGGGTAGGTTCCATATTCCAAAAAATGATGAACCTATTTCAACGGGTACGTTCCATATTCCAAGTGGAACCTATAAGGAATCTAGAACCGCTCACCTCTAATAGCAAGTTGATCAAAACTTTAAAATATGCCTAAAAATTTCCCTTAGAAAAATTTGATGCGAGTTTGAAAGTGCAAAATGTGTAAATAAATTATCAAACCTATCTTGCCATTCATATTAAAATGTGAAAATGCTTAAAAGAAAGCACAAATCAACGATGTTTAACTTTAGAAACCTACGAATTTATTCCCAAAAATCACCTACAAGGTCAAATTTTGCAAGATAATTAGATTAAATATTAATTTTCAACTTTGAGATAATGTTTCCCTCAAACTATTTCATGAGAAATGTGCAGTTAATTGAATGCTCATAAACCGTTATAACTAGCAATTTCTAACATTTATGCAACTTTTTTAATTAAAAAATGAGACCGTAATTTAAAATAACTACTTGCTTTAGGCAAAGCGATAACATAATGCATGATAAGATGATATTTTTGACATTTATATTGTGCAATTGGTAATTTAATAGAGAGAATATAAATAAAGGCAGTTATGTTGGTTAGGTTGATAAAAAAAAAAGAAACAATAAATTGAAAACAAAGAATAAGGGTATTTTGGTATATTGATTGAAAAAAGGAGTGGCTTAGCCAAAATGAAGATGAAAATAAGGCCGGCCTATTTTTATTCATTTTATTTTTCTTTGATAGGCAACAGAATTTACACGACTCATAGCCATAACCAAGCAAGGGAGCCAAATAGCAACCGAGAGAAAAAGTACATTTGTGTTATTTATTATCCTTGTATATTTAGCAGTCCACTTTCACAATTCTTTTAATTTTTTTTTTATGTTTTCATAATATTCTAAAGCATTAAAAAGCCAAACTTTAGATTTAGTTTCAAATCTGCCTCGAACTTTTTCTTTTTGTCTTAGAAAAAACCCAAACTTTAAATCCAGTCACAATTCTGCCCCGAATTTTGTTTTGTAAAAAAGATCACAAATTTTCAATTTTTATTCTCAAATCTACCTTGTGATCCAGTCCCAACTTAACGTGACATCTCCACGTGGATAACAAATTCACCCTAACAAAGATTATTGAAATTTTTTAAAATTAAACCATTCTAGAATATGAAAATTAGGGATGTCCAATGGTGATTTTCAAAAGGCGATTAAGGAGAGGTAATGGGAGTAGATTTGAGATTAAGGTAAAAATTATGATTTTTCCATTAGATCCAAAAAGTTTAGGGATCTTAACGTAAAGTTGGAGGTTTTCTAATTAATTAGGCCTTTTCCCCATTTTTGATCTATTAGTCATTTCTTTGTTTAATTAATTATCTTTGCATGAGTTTGCAAATAATGCCTTATTAAATTCTTTCACCTTTTTATTCTTTCTTCTAACGAAAACAGATTTTGCTAACCTTGCTAATTTATTTCAGCTATGTACTCATTACATTTGGATGGATCTCTTTCACCTACTAGCTTAGTTTTAGGGTTTTCGTTCAACTGTCAAATTTTCACCGACATACCAAAACTATATGAGATGTGAAGATTGGTTGAGTTAATGCTTGACGAGATCGTATCACCCAACTGATGATTGTCGAGTTTATCATTGACTTACGAAACAACCAATAATTCGCATAATTTTTGCATTTTCCTCATAATCGGTGGCCAACCGTTGACGTTCCAATAGCGCATGACAGGTTGCGAAGCAAAAAACGTGTAGCGTGACTGTCGGATACAATGACAATTTTGTCAAGACATATTGGTAAGTGCGTAAAAATTGCTAGGCAAAAAATTTTGGATTATAATCATTAACACGTTACAATTAACATATAGAAGATCCGTAGAGACAAATCACTTTGCAGAAGTAATGGGATCTATAGATCATTGATTGCATATTTCTACTTTTAGACACGTGAAAACACTTTAGAAAAGATGCATGACTTAACCATTGAGCTTGGTGATTTTTGGTAGCTTTGTGTTGTTGAACCCATGATAATTAAGGCTCTATTTGTTTTACAGAAAATGACTGATTTGAAAATTATTTTCTAAAAAAATAATCGCTTATATTAGTTACGAAAATGAATGAAAGAAAAATATTTTCATCGTCTTGGCAAATGTTTGGACTTATCGGTAATGGAAATATTTTTTATTGTTTAATTATTTCAAGCGATACATGCCTTCATTCTTTTGAAACCGTTTTTCAAATCACTCAGAATGACTCGATTGCACCAACTTGACAAGTTTTAGAACTCGATTGCACTTGTTAAAAATTTTAGGACTCAATTGCGTTTCATGACTTCTAATAAACATATCCCTTTTTTTTTTCATGCAACAATTGGCTTGATTGCATGGATATTCACGTGATACTATTGGGAAATTTTAAAACATCAAGCAAAGATCACACAGGTTGCTAAAAGATCATAACAGCTTCAAGTAATCTACGAATCAAGAATTGTTCATTCACAGGAAAACAATCAACCCCGTCCCCCAACTTATTGAAAGATGAAAAAGGAAAACAGAATGAAATCTAGCCGAAACTTGTTCTCGATGCATTTCGTCTAAAAAATTAACGGACATCTTACGAGACCGTCGCCGATGAGCTTAGCTTCTTCTGTGGTCGAAAACCCTAAGCTCAAACCCCCGCACAGATAATAATCGCGCTCCCTGCCACGTTTCGCGACAAGCTGGACCTCGAGATCCATAACTCCGACTCTCCTGACTTCTGCGAGATCGCGTGCGAGCCAACCCGGTACGTCCCTTCGGGATGCATCCACGTTCACCTCCAGTGGAAGCGGATGCTCCTGAGTCAAGCGGAAGGAGTGAAGATCCACGCCAGCCAGGTAGGCGCCCTTGTAGTACACCGAGACTGCAGCCCCGTCGCATGCGAAATAGCTTCTGGCCCGGTCCTTGTACAGCAGCGAGAAATCGACGTGCCAAGTCCCGTTCAACTGAAGAGACGACGACGAGACGCCGAAGGAAGAGAGGGACATGCCAGACACGAAAAGTCGAGGGTATGGCTCAGAAGTGAAAGAAAGATACATGCCATAGACGGCGCCGGCTAAGAAGCATGCTATCAACGACGCGAATAAGTATCCACACCATTCACAACCCCTCTGCTCGAGTGGTGAGCTGGCCCGGGCAGAATCAAGCTGATTCGAAGCCGGACGGCTGTGGTTGCCACGGCGTGGGGGGCGGTCTTTGCGCACAGGCGGTGCTTTTGGGGTGGTCTGAGGCGGGTTCACCGGGAAGCCACAGACCAAGCGGGGAGTGCCAGGATCAGATGGATCGGGCTTGAAGCAAGTAGAGGATCTTTGTTCGAGCAACATGGTAGAGAGAATCAGAAAGCCGCGCGTGGGGGCCGATGGAGTTTAGGTAATGGCGAGCAAGGAGTTTTGGATTGGATTAAGTCTTGATACGAATTTAGTTACTTAAAAGAGAAGGAAATAACGGCAAACTCGAATATCCCGCGACGATAGAAAGATTCAAGCATGTTAACATGTAAATCAGATCTTATCCTCAACCCGGTCAATGCAGATGCAACGAAACAACGACAATGAAGGGGGGCAAAACAAGATTTGAACATAAACATGGAACCCACGGTTTTTTTTTTTCCTTTTTTTTAATTGTTAGTCACACTGAATAATTTGAGGTGTGATGTAGGACAAAAATGCCCTTCAATTAGGCTCTTTTTTTAGATGATTTGAGCACTTCAGGATTTGAAACAATGTCCACTTCATGCTCTAACTAAAGAAAATGAAGGCACTTCAGGCCTTTATTTAGAATGTTCCCTTCTTAAAGAGACCTCATAGGTAATTTGATGTATTAATTAAAAAAAACTGTTGATTGTCAAGATTAATTTTCAATCTCATGATTCAAGAATTTGCAATTTGGATACCCATGGCGACGATTTCAATGTGATGCACATTGATAATTAAGACTTCGTTTGTTTCATGAAAAATGACTGATCTGGAAATTATTTTTTTAAAAAATGATCGCTTATATTAGTTACAAAAATGAATGAAAAAAAATATTTTCATCGTCTAGGAAAATATTTACACACAAATTGTTATCGGTAATAAAAATATTTTTGATTGTTTATTTTCTCTCGAACATGCGAAACATTACTACGTGACAAAACACGTATATTGAAATCATTAAATTTGGTCATCATTGGCACATTGGGCTAACATTTGAAAAATCACCACATGACAATCGATGGTAATCCCACATTAGATGATTTAACCTCAGTGTGTATTAGTAGGTTATGTGGTAAAAAAAGAAGAAGTGGAGATTTGTAGGTGTTTCGGGATGACCACACGAAGCACAAAATGTCAGACATTTTGTAAATTTTCGATGTCACGCTAACAAGATTATTTGCATGATATTTAGTGTTCCATGATTGGATAGACATAGCATTTAATTCTATAGAAAGTCCTTGACAAATTTTGGGGGGAAATATTCAATCGAATTTAAACCTATTGTATGGATGCCAATTCATTCTTAACTTTTCAATTTTAACAATTCAGTCATAAACTTTAGGCGCAAAATTTCAATATAGTCATTTTGACCAATTTTTGCCAAATATTGCTAACCTAATGATGTGCCATACAGGACGGTCAATGATGATTGAATTGCCACATCAGCAACTTCTAATGAAAATTAATCGGAAGGACTATATTGAAACTTCATACAAATGTTTATCATTAAATTGATAAAATTGAAATGTTTACAACTCATTGGATAATTTTCCTGACAATTTCGAGCCAAGAAGGAAGATGCCTTTGTGTGCTAGCTCACATGAAAAAGCAACTTCCATTAGAGAGACTATTCCTTAAGTTTGACGTGTGGAGCTAATGTTGTTGCTAAATGTTGTTAGCTACCCATATTATGTTGTGTATGGTCCTTACTCCCAACCAAAAAGAACTTCTTGCACTGATTAAAAAAATTAAGAAGAGAAATGCAACATCACCCCCAATATTTGATTTGGCATATGGATTTCTATCCTTACAGAACCACCATCAAGAATTTCCAAATTGAATTTGATACAAAGCACACGGCACCACTAAAGTGATTGGTTTAGTGATAAAGGAGTATATCACGAGCTTGATTCATGTCGTGAGAATATCTTGAACGGCTTGTGCTGTGTTATCTACCAACTACATACCATGTGCAGAGCAACCTTTTAACTACAGCCATCCTCGGAGCTTTAAGTCGAGGCTGTTGCAAAATAATTATGATGCAAACCTAACATTATGTAATAGGAGTTCACTTTAAAAAAAAAAATGACGAAATAGTCATGACTCAAACCGAATATTTACCGATTAGACTTCAATTGTATCCGCCAACTAGTGAAAACACTAATTACACCAAATTTGTTTTTTTTTTCATCATTTTGAGAAATAGAAAACCATCAAAAGTAAAAGAAAATTCCCTCCCTCAAGAACATGAGAATCGTGAACCCTTCAAACAAATTTTCACTGCTTCATGATTTTCCGGCTCTCTTTGTCTTTTTTCAAAATGACATTCGGATTTCCCGCATGCAAAAAGTTCAAAAAGAAGAAAAATGCCAGAAATAAATGAGAAAGAAAAAGAGCAAAGAGACCTAAAATTCCACCAAAAGCAAGAGCCATGCAAGAGCACTACACGCTGCGCGCGACGCAACCGCTGTTACCGGTTTCGATTGCCCCGCCGGTTTTGCATCTTCATCTACCGATTCAAACTTACTACACAGTCAGCATCAGTCCACGAAATTTCACATCATTCACATGTCGAATGCTTATGCTTATGTTTTTAATTCTAATTACTTGCTCTTTCATCGCTATAGAATAAAAATTTTCGAAAATTCGGTATCCGTTCATTGAACGTTTCTGATTGAACTCTCGAATTTAAATTTGAAATCATTTAAAAGGTGGTTGATTTATCTTATGCATCTCTTTGATTAAGAGTTAAAACTTTTTTATCATTTTTTTTATTTACATAGATCTTAATTTCATTGATTATTTAAAGAGTTGCCTACGTTTCAAAAAGCCAATCTAGATTGCCTTCTAATTATTGCTTAATATCAATCATGTTCCCAGAGCACTTCAATTGACATAAACCTGACTTTTTCCGGAAACATCCACAACACTCAAATATATATGTAGATATAATTTTGTGAATTTGAATCATATTTTATATAATAAAAGGACCTTTTTGCTTTTACTTAAGAGTAAACAGCGGGGTTTAGGAAAGTTCTAGGAAATAATTATCGAGAAAAAAAATATTGCAAGAACAGAATTTTTTTCACCCGGTTAAGAGCAGATGCTAAGACATGAGATTTAATAACGTAAGAAGCATAGGAAAAATGAAAGTGAAGGAGATTTACAATAACGAACTAAAGAGAAAAAATTGCGAGCAATATATATATATATATATACTGACTTGGTTAAATTTAGTTAACCGAAAAAAATGACCCAAAAAAAAGTCAATTTTCTTGCTCTACTTTTTATATACGTACGCAATAATTCTCGGGAAGTTTGTTCACGGAATCACCAACAAAATATGCTAAAAAGCAGGAGAATAGTCAATCTAGTTAGGAAACAAATCCATGTAATCTTGACCAAATCTCTATTGACCTCTTTCCGAGGGCTTTTTTCCAAATTATGCAAAAAAAGTAAAAATATTTATCAAATTTGGTATAAAAAAAATATTTACCAATTTAAGGTCCGCTCGGCACTAATAATGCTAAGCGAGAAAGGACTACGCTCCGCCCAAGAGAGCGGGTCCGCGCCTGCAGCACCTTCACACGTATTACAAAGCCTTTGGCTCTGCTTAAAGCAAAGCTGAAGGCTCTCTTCTTTTTCACACTTAGAACGCCATTCTCTCTTCTTCTTCGCATTTAGAGCACTCTTCTCTCTTCTCCGTGCTCAGACTTCTCAGAAACTCTCCCTCTTCTAGCACTCTTAGAGCTTTCCCTCTTCTCGCACTCTCAGAGCCCTCTTACGGTACCTCCGCGAATACTCTCCTCTCCACCTTCACGTAGATTACAAAGCCATCGGCCTCATTTATTTGTTGCAGGAGATCCCCCTCTCCTCAGGTGTCTTTATTGATGTTATTATAGGTTGTTAGTGTTTTTATTTTATTGCTAATATTTTCGTCATGTTTAAATTAAATTGGGACTTTTTTATTTTACAGAAGTTGAGACAAAAGTAAAGCCGGCCTCCTTACTTGGTGCTTTCTTTTAATAGTTTGAGCTCTTCATTCAGCGCGTGCTTACCCTCAATAGTTTAAGGTAAACCTCGTTATAGTTATTTTTTGCAATTTCGTTAGTATTGTTTTATTTATTTGATTATTATTTGTACCATCAATAGTTATAGTGTTTACGAATTTAGGTAAATAAAAAAAATCACCCTAATCTCGTAAAAACAAAATTTTTGGGAGTCATTTTTGCAACTATATCCATATTCATGTTGACGATTTTCAAAATATGAAAAAGAAATTTAGGAGGGTAAAATTAATTTTTGGGAAAAAAAAAGGGTGATCAAATGGGCCGAAAAGCGGTGGCGGGGTTTAACCCGATTCGAAAAATATGTTTTTAATAATTTCAAAATTCGAAAATTCGAAAAATAGAAAATAGAAAATTAATTAAAAATATAAAAAAATCATAGAAACTTTGAAAAAAAAATGAAGAAAAAATATTAAAAATTTTGAAAAAATCGGAAATGACCACAATCAACTGGTCATGGACGATTTTGGGTATTTTGGCCGACGACTTTTAAAAAATAACGATTTTGCCCTTATGCCAAATTGTCTCTCAAGAAAATTGTAAAAAATTCAAAAAAATTGAAAATGGTCACAATCAATTGGTCATGGATGATTTTGCGTATTTTGGCTGACGGCTTTTAAAAAATAACGATTTTGCCCTTTTGGCATATTGTCTCCCAAAAAAATTGCAAAAAATCCCAAAAATTAGGAAATGACCATAATGAACTGGCCATGGATGATTCGGGGTATTTTAACCGATGACTTTTAGAAAAAAATGATTTTTCCCTTCTGGTAAATTGTCTCCCAAAAAAATTGAAAAAAATCTCAAAAAATAGGAAATTGCCACAATCAACTGGCATGGACAGTTTTGGGTATTTTGACCGATGACTTTTAAAAAATGACGATTTTGCCCTTTTGGCAAATTCTCTCCCAAAAAAAATTGAAAAAAATCCAAAAAAATTGAAAATGGCCACAATCAACTGGCCATGGATGATTCAGGGTATTTTGACTGACAACTTTTTAAAAAAATGATTTTTCCCTTTTGGTAAATTGTCTCCCAAAAAATCTCAAAAAATCTCAAAAAATAGGAAATGACCACAATCAACTGGCCATGGACAGTTTTGGGTATTTTGATTGACGACTTTTAAAAAATGACGATTTTACCCTTCTAACAAATTATCTAAAAAAAAAATTGAAAAAAAATCCAAAAAAATAGGAAATGGCCACAATCAACTGGCCATGGACGATTCAGGGTATTTTGGCCGAAGACTTTTAAAAAATGATGATTTTTCCCTTCTCGCGAATTGTCTCCCAAAAAAATTGAAAAAAAATCCCAAAATGTCTTCTAAGCCCTTAGGGCTATATTAGGACATTTATTTCATTTGATATATTGATAGTGGTAATGTTAATTTGATAACGTATATAGGACAATATTTACCCAATTGTAGTTTAGAAATAATTTCTAATTTATTTATTTAGCGGAATGTCGCCTACATCTTTTGTGATTGTACACTGGGAAGGTACAATAGAACGAACTGAATATGAAATTGATTACGAAGGCGGACAATCTACCATGTTCGGGATGGCAAACATATCGACATTTGATGAGTTACGTGTTTCGATTAAGAGCGCATTGAATATAACAGGGAACTAGTATATTCAAACAATGGTATATAGATATCTAGTTGTAACATGCAATTGTGTTACATATAACATTACGGAGGTGCATGATGATGCTACAATTACAATGGTGCAGCA
The DNA here is from genome assembly GCF_020921035.1 of Rhodamnia argentea. Taxonomy (NCBI): domain Eukaryota; kingdom Viridiplantae; phylum Streptophyta; class Magnoliopsida; order Myrtales; family Myrtaceae; genus Rhodamnia; species Rhodamnia argentea. Next base: position 23,224,505 of record NC_063154.1, read on the forward strand.
ATTTGCACTTTAGGCTGGTGCTACAAGGTTTTTACGGTTTTATGTAATCGTAGCAGAACACCAAATGAGAGATGATTTCACGGGGAAAGGTTCGAATGTTGGTGAAGATGACGATGGTTTGCATAATCGATACGTGTCATCCGATTATAATGATGATAATGATGATAATGCTGATGATGATGGTGATGAAGAAGATGATCTTTGGATGGACACCGATGACAATGATGAAGAAGATGTCGGATGTGACAATATGGAAGCTTATTCTAATACCCAATGCAACAATCCCATTTTGCCGTTGGTACATCCACCGCCTTATTCGGAGATTGACTTTGACATGATGCAAGACGATACAAGAACCAAGCCGGGCCGTATGTTATTTGATCCATCAAAAGAATTTGATGTTGGCATGTTATTTCCATCACGGGATGCGGTGCAATTGGCTGCAAAAGAATACTCTCTTAGGAGAAATCAAAATTTTCGCAGTTATTTGACAAAGAAAATAGAATATGTGATAAAGTGTGGCAATCCGGATGGAGTGTGTGGTTGGAAGCTGCGGGCAATTGCTAAATCGGGTGGTATGTTTTGAAAAATAAGTAAGTATAATAGGTCACATACATGCGGTTCTCTGCAAATGTCACGAGATCATCGGCACCTTAACCAAAAGTACCTCTGCAGCCGGATAAAAGCAATGGTCGTGACCCAACTAGATATCAAAATCAAGCCACCGATGGCGGAAATTCAAGACAAGCTGCACGTCGAACCTACTTACCGTAAAACCTGGAAGGCCAAACAAATGGCAATTGCTAGACAATTTGGAGATTGGAATGAGTCATACGGTAGGTTGAGGACGTGGATGATCGAAATGGTGAGCCGGAATCCAGGTTCGTATTTTGTGATCGATGATCCTATCAACATAGATCGTGGCTGCATGGTTTTCAACCGGATGTTTTGGACTTTCAAGCGGACGATTGAAGGTTTCGCAAGTTGTCGTCCTGTGATATTTGTTGATGGTACATTTTTAAACGGAAAATACCAAGGAACTCTCCTTTGTGCGGCCTCACTTGATGGCAATAATCATAATTTCCCGTTGGCATTTCTTGTAGTCCATCGGGAAAATGTTGACAATTGGACTTGGTTTATGAATGCATTGCGGAGATATGTCACTAGAAGAGATGATATTTGTGTAATATTAGACAGACATATCGGGATTCAACGAGCAATGGAGACAGCATGGTGGCGTCCTCCACATGGCCACCATAGATATTGCATTCGGTACGTTACTAGCAACTACAATAAACAATTCAAAAATGCCGAAGGCAAAAGTCTTGTTCGGATGACGGGTAAATTCTCGAATTTGTAAATTTCAGGAAAATACGTCTACAAAAATTTGAGTACGAAGTACTAATTAATGTTATAATGTACAGCTTACGCGAACCAACGGTGGAAGTTCGACCTAATCATGAGCCAAATTAGGGGGCTCGATCAAGCCACAACCGCATGGTGCGATCAGATTTCAAGAGAAAAATGGACAAAGACTTATGATGAAGGGATGAGATATGGATCGATGATGACAAATTTAGTTGAATCGGTCAACGGGATGCTGAAGGGTTTTCGTGGTCTACCAATAGCAGCTATAGTCGACAAGATATTCTATTAGTTGGTGCAATATTTTGATACAAGAAGAACGATGTACAAGTTGCGGAAAGACAATCGGTGGAAATATACACAATTTGCGGGTACCACGCTCGAGCATAACAGTCAAAAAGCAAATAGGCATGCAGTCACATGCTTCGACTCTGATAGCGGGATTTTCGAAATGAAAAGCGCACGTGACGGATCCATGGGTTCGGGGGGCAACAAACACATAGTGCACCTAGACTTGCGAACGTGTACATATGAAAAATTTCAAGGGCTGAAAATCCCATGTTCACACGTAATTGCAGCATGTCAAGCGTATGACATTGATTATAAACCATACGTAAATGAATGGTATACGTTAGATAAAACCCTTAAGTGCTATTAGTATATGTTTAATCCGTTGGGGCATCTTGATTACCGGCTTGAACCTAACGAGCTGTCATTAGTGCCGGACTCGAGTCATATTTGGAAGAAAGGAAGGCCCCGTACATCACGAATCCGGAATGAGATAGACTGGAGAAGCCCGAGCAATAGCACTTCGCGAAATCATTGCACACACTGTGGAAAATCAGGGCACAACAAGAAAACTTGTGCACACAGATCGGCCCGAGAGTAGATCATACTTGTGTTAATTATGTAAATTAGTTTCATGATTTTTTTATAATGTTATAATATCACAATTGCACGATATTTATTCAGTTCATTTGTTCCATGTTATTCATACATCCGGGAATTTGTTGTAATGTTATAATATCACAATTGTGTAGATATGGCACAAAATACTTACATTCAACCGGGCCCAGAGGATGGTTCACTACTTACTGGGCAAGCGCGACATAGATCTCAAGCTATATGGGACTCTAAGGTAACTCAAGAATTTTTACTTAATCTGTCTTTTGTAACAACATTATTAAAATTGCAACTAACTGTTCATGTTACATTTCGCAGATACATCCGACAAAAGCCCTTAGATGTCGGCGAGTGATGCTACATATAGGTGAATTTGATCCGCGCATAGTCCCGTATCTGCAAGCTTCGAGATTTTATGGCATTTATTTGATAGGATTCGTACAGCTTGATTGGCATTTAATTATTGCATTGGTCAAGCGGTGGAGGCCCGAGACCCACACCTTCTATATGTTGGAAGGTGAATGCACTATCACGTTTCAGGATATTGCGGTGCTTACAAGGCTTATTATAGATGGACGTGCAATTACTAGCCCTAGTATTATGAATTGGGCTACTGTTTGTGATGATCTACTTGGTGTTCACTCTACCCGGTTTCGTAGCGTATAGATAAGTTTGAGCTGGTTGAGACAACGCTTTGAAGATCTTCCGGTAGAAGCCGATGACGTCACCATAGTGCAGCATGCACGGGCTTTCATTCTCCGTCCGCTAGGAGGATCTATTTTCTCGGACAAATCAGGTGCCCGAGTTAATTTTTTGTTTCTTCCATTCTTGGCGAACCTCAACGTCCCTATGCGGTATAGTTGGGGTTTAGCAACACTTGCATGGTTGTATAAGGAATTATGCCATGCAACCGACCCAGAAGTGAAGCAAATAGGCGGTGCTTTACATATACTGCAGATTTGGGCATGGGAGCACTTCGGATGTGTCTTCCCATCCCCGACGGTTGATATTCCTTTAGTATATGCACCTTTTGGTAGTCGGTATGTGATCTATTGCATTTTCAGTTCTTGCGTCATTAATTCTTTGCAGTGCGTATAATATATAAAAATTGAATGTTTTTTGTTTATGTAGTTGGAGTCAAGGTCGAAATATAACAGAGGTCCCCATGCATACGTTGGTACATCTGCGCTACCAACTTGATAGATTAGCATCCGAAGATGTAAGTAATGATAGCAATGAATGAGTTTAATATAATGTTAGCTTTTAAATTAATTTTTCATTTAATTTGATATGTTTTATTACGATAATAGATCACTTGGGGAGCCCTACGGCGGCGACATTCTGGAGACTCTACCGTATTACTGGCTGTAGGAACAAGATATTTGGAGGGCTCGTATCTCACTTATCTATTTTCGGATAGTTGAGTGGCATTATCCAGGCCAAGTACTTTGCCAGTTTGGTATGTAGCAGCCAATACCTACTCCTCATGGCGATCACAAAGCTTTGCATGATATTGACAATATGCCACCCGGGAAGGATTGGGCAGCTAAGCACGGACGATGGATCGCTATGTGGGACAAACGTACCGAATATATGGAGTGGTTTCGTAGACATACACGGAAGTAGATTTCTATTACGGGAGCTGCAATGGGTTCAACGGTTCGTGCAAATAATTTTAATTTAATTCATTAATTATATTTTAGTAACATAAGTTATTAGCATTTGATAATATTTGTTACTTGTAATATCATTACTAGGGTGATGTCGTGGAACAAATCTTACATATAACAAATTCACGTCCATCTCGTCGGGCTTGGACAGATGTGGGGAGGATAGCTAGGGCAATATTATACGCCCGGAATGAGAAGAGGCGGCTAACGATGATGCCACCACCCAACTAGCAACTACAGCAGCACCCGTTGGCCCTCATGATGACAATCCACCCGAGCTTATTCAACCGACCCGGAGGACTTGTCGAGCTCATGTAGTTGGCGATGCCGTCCCTTACACATTTGAGTATCATACGGCAAATTTCGCTCCGAGTTTCACTCCCGGATTAGACCAGACAGGTTTCGATGCGGGATTCACCCATTTTGCCGCCCCATTTCCCGAGGGATCTACTTTTGCATTTCCTAATCCGCAGACTCCAGCTCATTCTCCTGTTTCGTATGGATCCGATTTCCCTCCTTTTTATTCAGGCTTTTCTACGGTAGGATATATACCGTCTAGGCAAGGCATATTTTCACAAGATATGCCTTCATCATCTACACATCCTCTTCAGCCGAATCCTCCTCCTCAACCTCGTCCTCGTCGATACAATACTAGACTGCTTGAGCATCAAAGAGAACTCGATTGCGGAACAGGAGGTCATGTAGAAAGACGACATCGTTAGTACATGTAATTGCGATTAACGATTGTTATCTATTATGAAAATTACATGTTTTTCACATATCTCAGTACTTTCATTTTATGAATATTATTAATTAATTATATTAATAAAATAAGCTTTAAAAGAAAAAAATTATAAATAAAATAATTATTATTAAAAACGTAAAAAAAATTATGATTTTTTTTTCAAAAAAGGTCGGGCGGGATTGGTGTTGGCTCGCGGGCCGGAAGGGGTGGGAGCGGGCCCGCTCGGCAATAAGACTCGCAAGCGGGTCTTTCTCGGCAATTATATTGCCGAGTAGACCCCAAATTGATAAATATTTTTTTTTAACCCAATTTGGTAAATAATTTTTTTTTGCGTAATTTGAGAAAAAGCCCTCTTTCCGATCACGTACGTCGCCTTGTAAATGATACCTTTTGGTTTTTCGGGGATTGCGATTTGTAGCAGGCTGATGCGTGAGCCCGAGCCCATCGTTGTGAAGTGATTGAATAAGGCTCATACATCATAATGGGATTAGCGGCGTGTACGTGAAAGGAATGACTACGATGAACAGGTTGGATGAATATCAATGAAGCATTTTAGTCGATATTGACCGGGTAATACTTGTATGTAAGATATGAACATGCTCTTCTTAAATTATTTGGGTTTCTTTGTCATCTGGTCATCTATTTTGTGACTATAATTTGATCATGTTCTTAAAGTGTCTAAGAAATTGCCTCTTGATTGTCTTTTTCTTCTCTCTCTCTCAATCCTGAATCAGACATTGTGCCGACCCTTATGTCAGATAGAACAAGAAGAACACCTCGTTGCTCTGATCATTTGCCTTTTCAGATCTGGTGATGACCGGGACCGTCTGAGATGGAACTATGTTCCAATTCAGCAATACGTCGTTGGTTCTTTTCTGGTCTCCCGGATTGATCTTGTTTCATTTTTTTTTTTAATTTTTTGCCCCATGATCCGTCACCTGTGATTCAGGGCGGCATGGACTTCTTCATCATGGCGAAATCCGTCCGCCTCATCAGCCACCTAGACAAGAACTTGCTGGGGAATCCGTGTGCTAGGTGGCACACCGCTGCAGCTCGGTCAGGCAGGCCAAGAGGACAGTGGAGGTCGTGGAAGGCGCCGGCATCATGCACTTGAAGAGCTGCTACGGCAAGTACCTGACCTCGTCCAACATGCGGTTCCTCCTGGGGATGACAGGCAAGAAGGTCCTGCGGACTCTCCTGACCCGGAGATTGGATTCGTCCCTGCAATGGGAGCCCCTCAGGGACGTGGTCCAGGTCCGCGATATGGCAACTTCCTGCGCGTGAATGTGGGGTTGCCGCCCAGGAGGAACTTAGTCACGTACAACATACCACAACGGACCCCGTCCTAGGATTGGATTCTGTGGGAGGTCGATGTTGTGGAGATCAAGGAACAGCCGATTACTCCGCTGCCGGAGGCAAAATTTGTGGAGATCCTACGTGGCAATGTCAATGATCTGCCCTTTTAACTCAGTTTAATGTAGTGCTTTTTTGGTATTTTCGAAGTTTCTTTTTAAATTTCAAATATCTTTGTTTACATGATTTACTAATTTCCAGATGGAAAGGAGAAGCAAGAAGTTCTTGTTGTGCAACTTAACCTAACACACATACTAGTAGATTTTATTGAAAGGTTAGAAGAGGGTGGAGATGCTTCAACTGCTGGTTTACTCCCGATTCTCGTACAGACCTCTTCTTTAGAGCGCTTATTTGCTCATTTGTAATTGGAATGTTGCCCATAAAGTTGCTTTGTAAAACTTCAGGGTTCTCTTGAGCCGTTAATAGGAATGGGACTTCTGCTTTTTCCAGCGACAACAAAAAATCTTCGCCGTATGTGGGCTTTTCCTACTATTTTATTGTTAAGTATAGGTATGATACTTTTGGTCTATCTATCTATTCAACAAATAAATAGAAATTTTATCTATCAATATTTACGATCTTGGACCATTAATAATGATTTTTCCTTAGAGTTCGCTCACTTAATAGATCCACTTACTTCTATTATGTTAATATTAACTACTACTGTTGGAATCTTGGTTTTTTTTATAGTGACAATTATATGTCTCATGATCAACGATATTTGAGATTTTTTTGCTTATATGAGTTTTTTCGATACTTCCATGTTGGGATTAGTTACCAGTTAGAATTTGATATAGATTTATGTTTTTTGGGAATTAGTTGGAATGTGTTATTATCTATTAATAGGTTTTTGGTTCACATGACCTACTGCAGAGACTGCTTCTCAAAAGGCCTTTGTAACAAATCATGTACGTGATTTTGGTTTATCATTAGGAATCTTGGGTTTTTATTGGAAAATCGCTACTTTTGAATTTCGGGATTTGTGCCAAATATTCAATATCTTGATTTCTAATAATGAGGTTCCTTTTGTATTTCTTACTTTGTGTGCCTTTCTTTTATTTGCTGGTGCAGTTGCTAAATCGGCACAATTCCCTCAGTCCTAAGAATTCTTTCATACTTGCATAGGAACGGGAATTGTGCTGATTTAGCAATTGAATCGGCAAATAAAAGAAAGGCACACAAAGTAAGAAATACAAAAGGAACCTCATTATTAGAAATCAAGTTATTGAATATTTGGAACAAATCTCGAAATTCAAAAGTATCTATTATCTAATAAAGACCTAAAATTACTAATAATAAACCAAAATCGCCTGCACGATTCATTACAAAGGCTTTTTAACAAGTAGTTGCCACACTAGGGTCGTGTGAACCAAAAACCTATTAATAGATAAGAACACATTCAAACTAATTTCCAAAAAATATAAATTTGTATCAAATTTGACCTAGTAACTAATCCTAGCATGGAAGTATTGAAAAAACTCATATAAGTAAAAAATCTCAAATATCTTCGATCATGAGACGTATAATTGTCACTATTAAAAAGAACCAAGATTCCAATAGTAATAATTAATATTAACATAATAGAAGTAAGTGGATCTATTAAGTGACCTAACTCTAAAGAAAAATCATTGTTAATGGTCCAAGACCATATCTATTGATAGATAAAACTTCTATTTATTTGCTGAATAGATAGATAGACTGAAAGTATCGTTGCTATACTTAATAATAAAATAGTATGAAAAGCCCACATATTGCGAAGATTTTTTGTTGCCGTTGGAAAAAGTAGAATTCCCATTCCTATTATCGACTCAAATACATGAAATGAGGAAGATGGAATGCAACGCGCAATCTATGGAGCTCGAAGTGGGACGGCAACTGATTGAAAAGTCCCTCGAGAAGTGCTCTAGGGAAATGGAGTTGCGAGAGAGAATCACAATGTCCGTTGTGGAGGAATGGCTCAAAATTGGAAGTACTCAGTCACCTGTTGTAGCTTCATGTTTAAATTCTCAATCCATAATAGCTTTTGACGAAAAGAATTTTCAGATGTTCCTTTTGTTGACATTTTCAGGAGCGTGGTATAGTAAGCCATAATTGCTATCTTCGATAGACGCTTGGACAACATTGAATTACCTACTTTTCAAGTCAAGAAATTTGGCAACCTATTCCAGTTTTGCTAGGACTAAAGCAACATTTTCCTTCTTTGAGTCTCGATTTCCTCTGTGCATTGCTGCACATGCTACATCATATTTTCTTATTGACCTTCCTAGGATTTAAGCTCTTTGGAATGCTTTCCAATAGATGTTTTAATGTATCTCAATTCCCTATCTTTTAAAATAAGTGACGTCAACTGCTCATTGATCAGCCTATTGATTTCCTCAAACTCCTTTTCCTTGGATTTGAGCTCTCTCTTTGTGCTGCTTGATCAATTCATAATAGAATCGAGTCGACTCTATTTAGCTCTTGGATTGCTCTTCGATGGATTTACAGGTCTGAGCTCCTTCTCATTCACTTTGAACATCCCCTTATTTTATCTTTGAGAGATTGCAATCCCCGCTATTCAACCGTGCACTCCAAACACTCACCCTTTTCTCACCCTCAGGAAGTGCCTTGAACCTGTCATCAAGCAGACTTTGCACCATACTTGAATTCTCCCTTGTCAATTTTACTGCCCTAGAGCACTCATCAAAAGAATGATTCACCGAACCCAACTTTTCCACTTTGAAATCAAGTTCTCGAGCATGTTCCTCAAGCAAACTCTGCAGCAAGCGAATTTCTCCTCCTTCAAGTCTAATTCCTTTCGTAGCACCACCACCTCCTCCTTCTTTAATCGTAATCTCTTCAACATTCCTCAGTCAATTGCGTCAGAGAACTCAGTTCCTTCTTCTTGTCCACGGTCAATGAGACACTATAACGGCCTAGGCCCACCACTCGCAAGATATTGTTCGCTTTGGACACAAAGTACTCATGATTTTGTTCCCCCCAGAGCCACCCATTCACCCCCCGAAAAAAAATTCTTGCAAGTTCAAGGGGGACCAAGGCCTTATAAGGCTACCAAAGGTCTACTCCCTAGGCCATGTGGGACAAAGGATGTCACATACTCTCCCCTTCGGTGGCACAACATCCCCGCTTTGCCCTCAGCGGCACCAGCAAGCATCCATTGTGGCCCACACGCAGTCGAGAGTTGGTTCTGATACCAACTATAATGGCCTGGGCCTACCACTCGTAAGATATTATTTGCTTTGGACACAAAGTCTTCACGATTTTGTTCCTCCGAGGGAAACTCATACACCTCCCGGAAAACACATCTTGCAAGTTCAAGGGGGATCAAGGCCTTATAGGGCAACACAAAATCTACTCCCTAGGCCATGTGGGACAAGGGATGTCACATATTGGGCACTCGCTGGTGCCGGTGAGGGCACAACGGGGACGCCGTGCCTCTGAGGGAGGAGTATGTGACATCCCTTGTCTCACATGGCCTAGGAAGTAGACCTTGGGTTGCCTTATAAGGCCTTGGTCCCCCTTGAACTTGCAAGATGCGTTTTTCGGAGGGTGTATGGGCGGTCCTCGGAGGAACAAAACCGTGAGGACTTTGTGTCAAAAGCGGACAATATCTTGTGAGTGGTGGGCCCAGGCTGTTATAGACACACTGGTTACGTGTCCCTTGTTAGAACCAATTGACTCTTCCTCCGAGCCTCCTCCTCACACTTCTTGACCCTTAGCCACGCTGAGTGCAGCCCATCCTCCCACAACACAATTTCACACGCAACCTCCCACCCTTGTTAAGGAACTCAAAGAGGCACTCGAGCAACTCCGGATGCCATCTAATTCTTGCGACTGCACTTTCCTCTATGCCTTGAAGAGGTTCTCCTTTATTCACCTGCTTCAGCCTGACGGAGATTCTCTATCGAAGCACGGGAAAAGTACACTAGAAGTGCCATAACTTGTGTACGGCGTTCACTTGAGTGCCATAACTTTCAAAATGTTCACTTAAGTGCCATAACTTTCAAAAATCATTCACTTGAGTGCTACGTCGGAGCAAAATCGTTCACTTGAGTGCTACAACTTTTCCGGCGTGCCACGTCAGCTTTCTGGTATGCCACGTCATCTTTCCGACGTGCTACAGTAACTTTTCCGGTGTCTACAGTAACTTTCCCGGCTGCCATGTCAGTTTTTCCGGCTGCCACGTCAACATGACACTCAAGTGAACGATTTTTAAAAGTTATGGCACTTAAGTGAACGTTTTGAAAGTTATGGCACTCAAGTGAACGCCATACAAAAGTTATGGCACTTCTATTGTACTTTTCCCATCGAAGCACCAACACTAGAAACCTCCAAAGGAAAAAAAACACCACCAATAAATCAGAGTTTTGACTAAGCGTAACATAAAAGTCCCCATCATGAAGCTTGAGGACGAACCTAGAGATTGGTGCGAGAACTAAACCGGCATTGAGAAAAGGCAGATTCTTATGAAGAGAATGATTCAGAGAGAGAGAGTGTTTTTCTCTTGGTGGCAAAGAAAGAAAAATAGATAAGGCAGTTCCTGTATTGACATTTTCAGGAATCCGGTAGAGAGTGCCATAAGGTGCCGAAAATTATTTAAATATATTTTGCCATAGCAAAGTTGGCGCTATATGCCATAAGATGCTGGAAAATATTTAACATAGATGGATTACTAGATATTGGAGTGATTAGAAGGAGTTGTATCTTCCTCTTGGAGAATTTTGCACGATCTTCTATAGAGATGGAGCCCCGGGACAGGGAATCTGCAATGAATCTAACTGTTGAATGGAAACGGAAGCTGAAATTTTTACCATCGGCGGAGCATCCTTTGGAGGTCTCTTGTTTTTTTAAGCTTTTAGTGGCAGGTAACTTAGCTTCTGCCTTTGATGCAAATAAAATTTAGGATTTTGTCAATACTTTATCATAGTTTCAAACGGCACAAGAGCTTCACCAGGTCTTTGGTACTTCAGTAATGCTGCCTGGTAAGCGGACGTGCAACTATTGACTTGAAATGTTTTAGTATGGTTGCCAGTTCCTTTATCATATGTTGCCTAGTTTATGTGGTATTATTCATGCCACTTTAATGTTGGTCTCATTATGCAACCAAAGTTTTGAAACGCCATGATGGCTCTATTTATTGACGGGGTGAGAGATGATACATACATTGCGGATACCGCACCGATTATTTATTTGATCCATTGAAAAATCTTGGGGATGCTAATGACTGCTTTCAGCTTTAGGTTCAAACTCATCATATCAAATTTATAACCATTGACAGAAGATTTTTATGTCTTTTTTATCTTTTTCTTTCCATTTTTAGTTGCTAATTTTGAACCGAAGCACCTTGTGGCATGTAATTGGGATGTCACTACCGTGCTAAAGGTCGTGACTTAGTATTTTTTTGGAGCTGCGGCCAATAGATATGCAAGCATTTTGGTTAGAATTCTGCGTTATCGATCCATTAGAGTTTGGGGTTAAATGTTCTACAAGGTTTCATGGTGCAGAAGTCCAGTGGTGAAGAGCTGATGCATGTCCCTCATGTTTGCTACCTGCTCCCTGTTGCTCACTGTGGCTCCCTTGCAGAAATTTTTCATAAGCTTGGATGGAGTGCTTGCTCGTACTATGCATGGACAGCTAGAGAAGTTACATTCTTGAAGGTCTTCATCCATTGATAGCATCATTTCAGCTATTCGATCTGTTTTCAGATCGAATAGCTGAATGATGCTATCAATGGATGAAGAATGCGAGGGTCTGGAAGGAAGTAAGAATAAGGTGACTATTGACAAGCATGTGCAGCTATGTCTGAAGTGGAACATCTCCTTTTTTGTTGGGGACAACTGATACTTTTCAATAAAATTTGTTATTAGATAAAGGTTGGGAATACATGCTCCTAATTTCAATGTAAAGCAAATCTCAAAAAGCTTGAGAATAAATGCTTCACGACATCACAATTTGTATTAGAAATTGTCATGTTAGAACAAAGATTTGTGGTAGATTTATCACCACAAAAGGTCCAATAACTTACACGAATTAGAAAAAAAAAATAGTTATCACACTAACATCTCATTCATGTGCAAAAATGACAGACAAAACTTGGCTTATAGAACACTATATTTGATTTTATTACTCGTAGTCACGAAATAATTAATTATTAAATGAAGGTCATAAATATTAAATACTTCCTTCAACTTTGAGTATATCCATAAATGTTTCTGTATACATACTGAATTTCACCAATAAGCAATGACAAAACTTCTAGGTTGTTTTAACTATGTTGATAACATAACACAAATAAAGTGAGTATATTTAACTAATCCATGCATGTTTTTTATATAGTCAAACATCACATAGCAATTCCATTTTGCATAGCTAAATTATTGTTTGTCTTCTGGAAAAGAGAATCATAAAAAAAATATTTATCCAATTTTTATGTGTCCTATTATACTCTCACATATTCTTGCACAAAATCTCAAAAACAAATTATATACATGTTGTCCTTCATAGAAATTGACTGAATGGTCTGCAGTTTTGCAGAAGCTTGTCATCTTTGGCAAGTTTTGTAACGTCAGGCTATGCAAATTGCATGACTTCACTTTGGTACTATCATCTATTTCATCTTCGTCTTTATTTGCCTGAGAAAATGCGACAATTTCCTGCATCATGCTTATTTCAATCTCTTTGATTCTCTACATGGACAAAAGAAACATATGTTCGATTTCTCCGTATTTATCTACTTTCACAATATTTGATTCTGAAGGATTATAGGGAAAGACAGCCACCACAAATCTATGTTATAGTATTTCACCATAGTTATCTACTTCCACAATATTTGACATTTGGTTACTCTAAACTATGTTAACTATGAGCGATATTTCGCAATGCAGATGGAGATGGACTATAACTCATTCTTGTAAAATTCGACTAAAATATAAAATATAGTAACATATTACGAGAACGTTCGCTACTCATATAAGTATGTCTATGGATGGTTGAAGTAATTGACTTTCGTACTTGTCATGAGGGAGTGTCTCACAATATCTGATAAATGAGACTAATGTTCTGAATCTGCGGTGACTGAAGCTACAGTTACATCAACAAAATTTGCACCCGTTTCCTCCAACCTGCATGCTTTCCGATAGCTTTGCACTTTCGATTGCCATCCAAGCAGAAGGTTCAAACATGACGCCCAAGTGCAATTTCAATTTCGTCACTAGTCAAAGGACGAAGAGATAAAGAATCTCGCTCTCCCATGGCTCAATCAAGAGAAAGTATAAAATATAGAATACAAAACCATTTTTATTAGGTCCGTCGAATTCAATTACGAAGACGCTTAGCACAAATCTTATCAATACAAGTAATTGAAATTGGATGTGGCAATTCAGATAACGATTAAGATAAAGGAAAAAAAAATTGAGATGTTCTAACGTAGAGATGGAATATGTTGATAGGTGTAATGCTAGAAATTGCACCAAATAAGTTATGATTTGTCAATAAATTGGTAAAACGAAGAGCCAAAAAAATCTGGGAACAAGCAAATTATCAAAAAAAAAAAAATTGAAAGAAAATTCTGGGAACAAGTAGACGAAGTAGAGGAAGGAACCATTTCCGAAGAGCCACGTATCCTGTTCTCGAACCACATCCGCTACCTCTAAGTACTACACTCCCTCCTTTTCTCCTCTTCTCGGTCATGGAATTCACTCCTAACGAGGTCTTATAGTTGACGCCTCTGGTTTATGTTCCCCTGAAACAATGACGAAGGGAAACACATGCCAAGGTATATGTAAAAACTGCTTGTAGTTGAAGCAAAGGAGGAGACTTTTTACCTCTCAAGCATGACAATATACTGGGAGTCATCCTGCCGTGCTCGTCCGCGGGACTGGACATGACTATGGACCGTCTTTGGAAGATCAAAGCGTATTACGTGCTAACTTTCAGGCCCGTGAATCCCTTCCTTAACCATGTCAGTTGCAAATAGTAGATCCACCTATATAGATATTTTCTCAGTTGACTTAAATGATACAAGTCTTAGGTACCCAACTTCCCCTGACTTTGTCTCACTTTAAGTTAATAGATACCTTGCCAGAGCGAAATGATTCCAAGGTTTCATTCTGAACTTTTGGTGCAAGGGCATTGACTGACGAACTGCTTCCGCCTGCTGTGAAATGACAAAGGATAGACACTCTTCACAAATCTCTCTATCACTTTTGCTATGATAATTCCATGGACCAAGATGAGGCAAAGCCCTGCACCTCTGCAAACCAAATAAACAACGATAAACTCAGAACTCGATATGAAACGAGCAAAGTCGACAAATGAAATAACTCTTATCATCCGAGTGACATGAAAATCTGGTGGAGTTCGTATAGCTTCGAAGTTATGTAGCCAGTCTCCAATGCTGTTTGACAGTTTGCATCATCTTCCAGAGTAAAATCGTCACCTGAAACAGAGCCATGGTGCTTACTGTGCGATGATGATAAAAAAAATTAAGGAAATGTCATCATCTTTCTTATTTATCATGGGCAAATTCCAAGAGCTTTATCTTCCATAGTCACTTCAAAGTTCAATATTTGTCAATTGCGATTCCCAAGATACCATTTGAATGGATAATAGTGAGCAGCACTAAGCCTCCGTGCTCAAGAAAGTGCTGAAACTGATGTAAATGAACAGGGCCAAAAGGATAATATCATAACACATTCCTCTTTGGTGTTCGGACCATTCCAAAAATCTTTGCCTCTTTACTGCCTTTGTGATAAAATTCCTGCAATCAAACAAGTACCCTTTACAAGATGCGTTGTATTGAGAATAATGCTTGGAATAAAGGAAAAGAAATCAGAAAATCAGCCTTATTGATCTACTTGAATGTAATGATTTACGTGCATTAAGCTAATTTGACAAAATTGAGAAATCAGTGCTGAGAACGTAAAAGCTGATTTTGCAGGTGTTAATAATCTTAAAGTGCGGACTTAAGTAGGGGGCCCTTGCTGATGGGCTACGGGGCCAGCCTCCCTCCATGTATAGTCGCCTTCGCCCCGCCCGAAGAGTGGCTGGTGAGTTGGTGGATCCTGGATAATAATAATAATAATAATAATAATAATAATAATAATAAAGTGCCTAAATAGATAGAAACAATTGTTTGACAATCACTAAATATATGTTTCTTTCCAAACATACAATCACGGCCATGCCGGTCCTAACCATATAGTTGATAAGATTCTAATTATCATCTACTGTTTTTTCTACTGAATGCATTGTGTGACCCCTCTTTTACGTATTAGATAAGTCAATTTCTAGCTTAATTGAGTTATCTCACAAGATTTCTGAATTTTTAATTTTCAGCATTAGGCTATCAAGAAGGTTGACAAGTCAAAAGTTTGAATGCCATGCGTTCTTTAAATGAATAAATGTCACAAATTTGATATGTAACCACTGAGGGATTGCCCTAGTGGCTACTCTTCCCATTTGGAAGAGGGAGATGGGGGGTTCGAATCCCCACCTTCAAGGAGGAGTGGGGTGGGGACGCGTCAAGTCAAAGTAGTCCATAGTTTTATTTTAGATGCAAAATGAGATTGCTTTCTATAACTCAAACTGCAAAAAAATAATTCGCGCTTCTTAAAAAATGTAAACATAACGAGACCAATGGATTGCTCTAGGTTTGAAAGTAATTTTCTTGAATTGGTGCACCCTGATAAAGTGGTTACATTGTATTTTTACATTTGTTGAATTTCTAGTTATAGTGTCCACCATATGAGCTTCAAGGTTGCAGTTGGATACAATGCAGGTTAAGGCTTGCAGAGAATGAACAAAACTAGATTTGATGCTGGATGATACTAAGATAGCAATGAACAAACACCATCGGATGGTGAATGTTCTAGTTGGCATCCTCTGAGCCATTATATGGCTCCTTATACTAGGAATTGCCACAAAAAAGTGTTTGCTTTTCCTCCCAATTGGTACTTCTAGTATTCATATTTGGAAAGACCTGCAAGATGACATTTGAAGTAGATTGTTTTCTTGTTCATAATGAACCCATTTGACATCGGCGATCGTTGTAACTAGAGCCCATTGACTTCATCACAATCTTCGATGTCATATGAATGCATCACAAACAAGAAAATAATCGCTTCAGATGTCATCTTGCAAGTGTTTCTAAAGATGAATACCACAAGTAGCAATTGGGAGCTTATGAGAAGCAATGAATTTTTCATGGCAATTCCTAGTATAAGGCGCATATAATGGCTCTTAGGATGCCAACAAGAATGTTCACCATCTAATAGAGTTTGTTCACAACTATTTTAGTATCAACTAGAGTCAAAGTTAGTGAGTGCTCGTCATTCTCTGAAATCATTAACTTGCATTACATTCGAATGAAACCTTAAAGCTCATTTGGTGGACATTATAATTACAAATTCAACACATATAGAAGGATCTGGTAACTAATTTATCGGGGTACTCCAATTCAAGAAAATTGTTTTGTAATCCTAGAGCAATCCATTGGTTTCGTTATGTTCACATTTTTTAAGGACACGCTGATCATACCATGTTTATAAAACATTCTCGTGACGGGAAGTTTGCAATTCTGATAGTGTACGTGGACAACATCATTCTAACCAGGAATGATATTACCAAGATGAACAGGTTGAGAGAATTCTTGATTTTGAATTTTAGATCAAGGACTTGGGAATATTAAGGTATTTCCTTGGAATGGAGGTGGCTTGGTCAAAAGAGGGGACTGTAGTTTCACAAAGGAAATATGTCCTGGATCTTCTAAAGGAGACTGGAATGAGTGGTTGTAGACCAGCAAAAACTCTAATAGATCCAAATCAGAAACTTGGAGATGACAAAGATGAGGTTCTCATTGATACATCGAGATACTAGAAGCTCGTAGGGAAATTGATCTATTTATCACATACTTGATTAGATATTGCCTTTGCTATGAGTTTGGTAAGCCAATTTATGCATTCTCCCCAAGAAAGGCATCTTGAGGTTGTGTATAGGATCTTGAGATATCTAAAGAGCACACCTGGAAAAGGTCTGTTATTCAAAAAGTCTACTCAACAAGAAATTGAAGCATACACAAGATGCAGACTAGGCGGGGTCAATTACTAACAGAGATCGACTTCAGGATATTATACATATATCTAGGGGAACTTGGTTACTTGGTGAAGTAAGAAGCAAAATGTGGTGGCACGAAGCAATGCGGAAGCAAAGTACCGAGCAATGGCCCATGGAGTCTGCGACATGTTGTGGCTAACACAAGTACTAGAAGAACTTTGAGTGTCGGTGAAAATGCCTATGAAGTTGTACTGTGACAACAAGGCAGCAATCAACATCGCACATAATCCAGTGCAACATGACATAACTAAGCATGTTGAGATCAATAGACACTTTATCAAGGAGAAGACTGATGCAGGAGCTATTTGCATGCCATTTGTGCCAACAAGGCAATAAATAGTTGGCATTCTTATGAAGGGACTATTCAGACCTAACTTCCGAGTCTCTTATTAGCAACTTGAGGGAGAAGATCTCGGGAAATCAGGAGAAAATATTGTGATATGATATTTTTTGTTTCCATTTATTTCATTTCATTTACTTTTGAATCATCAAGATTATGAAGCAGGAAATCTTTTCGTTTTCTGCTTTTGTTTTCTTTCTATAGAATAGCTGTCCTAGATTCTATTTATGTGTAATATTCTCTGTAATAATAATATAATAAAAAATAGAAGAAACTACTTTTCTTCTTTGAAATCAACATATACAATTATCGACTTGTATAGTTTGGAACGATTTCTCCTTCATGACTATCTTATACCGAAACCAAGAGCTAAAGCTGACTATCTTCTTCATCTATGATGAATAACATCCGACTATCTAATGAAAGATAAGAACTCAAGTCCTTTATCCACTGATCTAGACTCAGGCAATTTTGTCAGTTGCCCTCTCGTTTATGCATATGAAATAAAAATTTCAGCTGACAAATTATGCCAAAGTTTATCGGTCTGTTTCATTTTAGAGATTCTCTACTACTATAAAAGGTAAAAATAAAAATAAAATTACATGATGCTATATTTTTTACAGGGCGACATGTGAGGAACAATTTGTCAACTCTCCAGCTAGGATCATGGATGATCTATACAGTATTTCTATTTTTTTTTATTGAATTTGGGAGTAATTTGTATTTGGTATTTTAGTTTGTATGTGACAGAGTTGCACTCCCATCTTGTGCATGGACAGGCATCCCAGCTCCGAGAAGACATCAGATCATCACATGCAGAATGTGGTCTTTGCTCATAATTGATTATTTTTGGGCTTCATGTGTTTTCAATCGCTTTTCAACTACAATTAATCAGTCTTTACCAACCCCCCAAAAAAAAAAAAAAAGGAACTTCACCTGCATCTTCAGTTTAGGGCTATAGAGCCATTGCAGAAAATTTCTGCCTCCTAGAACTTATTCTTTTTCCAAGATCCAATAACTGAATTGTCTGGAAAGGATTTTTTTTCCCCGTCTAGAGCCGTATCTGCACATCAACATTCCAAAACGAGAGCAAAACAGTATTCCGTAGGTTCACAACAAGTAATGGACGAAATCAGAGTGGAAAAGATGATTGCATCACCGCAGCCTTTATCTCGAGCAAGGATACA
Organism: Rhodamnia argentea; assembly: GCF_020921035.1. Classification (NCBI taxonomy): domain Eukaryota; kingdom Viridiplantae; phylum Streptophyta; class Magnoliopsida; order Myrtales; family Myrtaceae; genus Rhodamnia; species Rhodamnia argentea. The sequence continues at coordinate 23,243,180 of NC_063154.1, forward strand.
GAAGGTCGACTTACCATTAATAGATGCAGGCCAAGCTGTCATTCCATAAATCTTTGGCTTCTTACTGCTTTTGTGATAAAATTCCTTCAATCAAACAAGTAAGTACCCTTTAGAAGATGACTTGTGTGGAGAATAATGCTTGGAATAAAGTAAAAGAAATGAGAAAATCAGCCTTATTCGGTCTGCTTGACAAAATTGAGAAATCAGTGCTGAGAATTTAAAAGCTGATTTTTTAAGTGTTAATAATCTTAAGTGCTAAAATAGATAGAAACAATTGTTTGACAATCACTAGATATCTATTTATTTCCAATCAAAGAATCCACAATTGATAGGTCCTAACCATATAGTTGACAAGACTCTAATTATCATCGATTGTTTTTTCTACTGAATGCATTGAGTGACCCCTCTTTTACGTATTAAATAAGTCAATTTCTAGCTTAATCGAGTTATCTCACAAGATTGCTGGATTTTTAATTTTCAGCATTAGGGCTATCAAGCAGGTTAACAAGTCCAAAGTTTGAACATCACGTGTTCTTGACAATGTTAAATAAATAAATGTAAAAAATTTGATATGTGGTTTCTTGAAGAAGGTTTTGTATTTGATTGTCCAGGGGTTAGGTGGTTTTTTACATGATATGATTTGGTCGTAAACATCTAGGATACTTAGACTTTGTTAATTTCGTGAAAATAAAAGACGTGAAATAAAAATAATCATTTTTATCGTTCAAAAAATGAATGGATGAACAATATTATGACATCCACGGAAATATTTAGAAATAAATTAATTACGATAATGAAAATATTTTTATTGACTAGTTATTTCCAGCAATCATTTTTAGAAAAATGTTTTTCACTTTATTCATTTTCCACAAAACAAACGGAGCTTTAGTTTTCCCAGCAAACGAAAAAGTCTAATCTAATGTTGGAGGAAGCTCGTTCAGAAGAATGCTTAGGGAAATGAACTGACGAAAAGACACGTGATCTGTTATGTAATCGAAATTGTATCAAGAAGATTGGCAGAGATTCTAAGACTAAGACGTGTATATAGCATTTAGAGCTACTGACATTGAAATCAATGGAACTGATTTACAAAGTTATGTGTAAGGTATCTATTGAATAGTTGAATAGGAACCAGTTACTTTTTATGCTAAGACGTGTACTGAGACTGAAATTTTAGTTTAAAATGCGAAACTTCATCCGCTGTTATTTTGGGCAAAATTCACGATGAGTTCGTTCGATTTCAATCATAAGTCTCGGTTTCATATGCCTTCGAATCTATTGATTAAACTTGGCTCTGCTAATTTCACCGAGGCAAGGGAAAACAGAGGACGCGGAGGAGGAGAATTACCTGGCTGGTCCGGCGAGGAGAATGATGGTGACGCCGGGAAACACGACGAACAGCACTCTCACACTGCCGGCGAGATGCAACTCTCGGTATCTTTCTCCACCGGCAAGATATCTCCCACGATCCTCTCTCTTTTTTGCCAGTTCTCTCTATATATCGCCTTCTTTTTCTTCTGTACTTCCTTCTTCTTTTCTTCCTAAGTGTGTTCTCAATGGATCTCCTCTCCTTTACGCATTTTCTTCCCTTTTGAACTCATCTATCCTAACAGATTCTGTTAGGTCGGGAAACCAAAAAAGAAAATATTACGGTGTCCAGTACATTGACTCTCTTTGTGTTACGCAAAATCCGCATCTTGAAATTTGAATTATATAAACATTGTTATACTTAACAAGTTTCTACAGGGCACTCATTAACTTTATTGTCGTCGTCAACGTGTCGTCGTCATTATGTTGCTATTTCTTATCATTATATTAATTTTTTTAAAGTCATGACATCTATTCCAATTCTTGGAATCAATTCTTCGAAAACAATGACAAAACAATAGCAATGGAAAGATGATGGTAAAATAGTCATCTTGCTTTCCTAAATCAATATTCGGACATAGATAGTTTATAATACTTGGGAAATACTTGAAACCCTACTAAAAGTTTAGCTCTTCACGAAGCCAACCAAATTTTCATCTTAATCTTTTGCTAATATTGCTGCATTTCCCCCCTAATTTTTATGTGCATATTTTGGAAAAATTTAATTTAATTTAGCACACGAGGAGGCCAAAAGATGAGTCGACTAAAACAAATATAGAAATTTGCAACCTTGGGTAAAACACACGAAGGGTTGACATCCGCAATAAAATCAAAGTTGAAGGAATTTATGTGATAACTAAAAGTTTAGGAGTGAAGGTGTAGCTCCCTCAAAGTTTTTTTTTTTTTTAATTCCAAATAAAGACTTGAAGTGGACCTTATCCTAAATAAGATCTTGGAGTGCCCTCATTATTTCAAAGAACGGCCTTACCGAAAGGCATTCTTATCCTTTACTTTTTAATTTTTTTCCTTTTTTCTGAAATTTTTATATTTTCCATATCCTTTTCTTTTTTTCCCCTCCCCCCAACCCCAGCCATCGTTGCCGTTGAATGAGGGCCACCCTCGCCAGATCCGGCGATGCCAACCCTCACCCTCCACCTTTGCTATTGCCCTTGCCCTTGCTGACGTAAGGCTAGGGTAGCCATCGCCCTCAACTTGGATTGGGCTGGTGAGGCCGATGTCAAGCGAGGCCAACAATCCAGGCGGAACTCGGCCAATAGCAACAAAGGCGGCCCTCACTTGAGGCCGACGATGGTCGGGGGAGGGGAGAGGAAAATTTTTAAAAAAAATCAAAGGAAAATATAAGAGAAAAGAAAAGGAAATAAAAAAAGGACAAAATTTTAAACAAGAAAAGGATGAAAATACCTTTTTGGCCAGACCATTTTTTAAAAGGAGGTACACTTTGGGCCCTTATTGCAGAAAATAAGAGCACTTCAAGCTCTTACTTGAAATTCCCCATCACCCCTCCACTAATTTGTAGTTTTTTTAAGCAAATAAATGATTTGATATGTAAACTTGCATCATTGAAGAACAAGACCCTACCAAATTTAATTGCTATGTCTTGCAACAATAATGCTTCCAATTGTGAAATACGATAGATGATGAGTAGTCATTTGCAAACTTGAGAAATAATGCTTCGGCATGGATATGGTTGAGAATCAATTCATTGATATAGATGGAATGATTGGACTTTACTATTAAAGCTCCATTTGGTTGACGAAAAATGAGTTGTTTTCAGAAAATATTTTTCAATAAGTCATTTTTTAGGAAAAATGACAATATTTTTCGGTGGAAACCAAAAAATGAACTGAAATTTTTTTTCTTTGTTTGGTACAAAAGATTTTCCTCCAAGCCATAATTTTAATCATTTTTTTATTTTTAATTATGTTTATTTCTATTTTTAATTAAAAATTTCCTATTTTATTTTTATATTTTTTTCTTTCTATTTTTGCCCTTTTACCTTCTTCTTTAGCCGATCGCTAGCCATGGCGATGGCCGGTGAGTTTGACATAGCCAGCCTTGAGCAGCTCACCTCGCTAGAGTTGGTGGGTTGGCCTCGTCGACCTAGGGCAAGCGGCTGTGGTCGGTGACCAATAGAAAAAAAAAATAAAAAAAAAATAAATGTTAACATATTAGAATACTATAAAATTAAAAATAAGAAATTATTTCTTGAAATAATTAAAAAGAAAAGTAATGTGAATGAGTGGAGGGAAGAAAGATGAGGAAAAGTGTTTCCCTCTTTTTGAAAAGACATAAATATCTTCCTCATTTTTTAATGTGTTTTTTCCATGGGTGAAAAATCTTTTTTCTTGGCTCATTTTCTTTCAATGAACAAACGCTGAATAATGTAGAAAACATTTTTGTTGTCAGCGTAACAAACAGGACTAAGTCTATAACTATTTTGGTAATATTAACTATTCACTATAGTGAAAACATACACACTACTAACATAATATGAAAAATTCTTTAAGAAAGGTTTCAATTGCACTAATAACTAGCCACAAATCACAATAAATCATAAGCCATTATTTGGGGCATGGATAGTGCTGATACAGATAAATTTTTAAAAGTAGAATTGTAAAAATTGTCAACATCATCGCCGCCCATGACACGTAAGACGACGGCGTTCACATCAGCAATTTCCAGCATGATGATAATCATACAATATACACTGTGAAGAAATCTTCTTTCAAACAAACTAATTTGGCTATGCAATATAATCCCAGAGGAACTTACCTTCCCAGTATATAACTACGGTGACAGCAAGCAACCATCTTTACAAAGGAGGCCAAAACCAAGGGGCCACAAATAGGATATAAACCATGGGTTATGGCCAAGGCGGAAAGCAGGAATAATAAGATATATCCACAAAGAAACAGTCTTTTAGCTTTAAAGGCAGGACAGGTCCAAATTGACCAGCTCATGTGTCCAAAAAATTTACTTCTGAGGATTTATCGTGCCAATATACTCAATGCCGAAGTAGGAATAATAAGATATATCCACAAAGAACTGTCGAGAGGAAGTTTCTAAAGTTGGCAGATGACAAATCAGATTGAATAAGTGCTCTTGGATTCAAAATCTAATATGAAATGTGTTATAAGTAGACCTGTTAAAATGGGTCTAAAACCCATTTAATAACTCACAAGCAATTAAATGGGTCATAACAAATTTACAGACCAACATAGAGGGTCTCCAAAATAAAGAAGCCAAAATAAGTAGGTTATAAATGGGTCCATTGTGAACTCATTTACAATCCACTTAAGCTTACCCGCTTTGGCCACTTAAAAGGCCTCTACCCTTTTTTTTTCACTTTTCTTTTTACCTTTTGTTCTTTTATTCTTTCCTTTACTTTTCTTTTTATTTTTGTACTTCTTCTTTATTTTATTTTATTTTTATTTCCTATGAAGCCAGCAAGGGCGCCGGCCGACCCTCGCCCACGGTCAGCAAGGGCTGCCACCCTCGCCAGCAACCGGGGCCTCTTGGACTCCGGCGATGCTCGGCCTTCAATGCCTCATCAATGTTGGTCATCTTCGCGGTAATTGGCCTCTAGCGCACGGAGGTGGCAAGGGTGTCATTTCCAATAACAAGTTCTTTTTATGTTCAGTACTAATTAATCAACAAGTGGAGACACCATCGGACTTGTCCCTTTAAGTCTTTGACTACAGTTGCGGCCATCAGCGCCGCGATCCTTCTTCAGATAATAATAGTTTTGGTTTTAGCTTGGGGTCGCTTCTTCAATCCTTTTGAGTTTTGACCCACCAAAAGTTGAAAATGTCAACGCTGACCTGGTGAACATGATTAGAACTTTCTGGGTCAAAGGATCAACGCCAACAACATTTGATGTGGAAATACAACCTGGTGACTGATAAAGTTTCAATCCTGGCGAGATATGCTCCTTATACAATTCAATGCTCGAGACATGCCAAGTTCAAACATTTCCTAGGTGTCTATTTGAAGGATACTAAGTCCTCTGTTCTAAACATCAAACATATGAAAATTTGCCGAAAACACAACTTGCATTACTATTAGGGAAACGAGTACATCACAAGGACATACCGTAATTGCCACATATTAGACGTTGCTTTTGCAATCTCGAGAGTTTCATTCGCTTCGAATGCAATTCAACAGTAGAGGGGGGAGCGTCGTTGTTTTTCTGTGTACTATAGAATACGACAGAAAGAGGTAACTTTCCTACGTTAAAAAAAAAAAAAAACAACCGATAACTGCCTTGGTAGTTATCTACAATGAGTGGTATGTGATTGCTCGCATGGGCGCACACCATAAGACCCATGCTCCAACACTATTGATTTTATTTCTCTTCCATTGTCCATTGAATCGCATTTCAAATGTCAATATAAAATCATGTTTTAGAAACTCTTATGAAAAATACGTGGGCAGATGTATAACTATGAATCGGGCTGCAGCTTTTTCTACGAGCCTCCGATGTTCCATATTGCATCATCTACATGAAAAATGTGTGATCCCCTTGCTCTCATTATAAAGTGATTTCTATGGCAACTTCTAGAATTATCAGGTAAATGCCTAATTAGAGATTAATTGGTGAATTGAGGAGGTGAGAGACCTAGGCGAGGAACTTGAACTTATTATCAAGTAAATACTTAACTAGAGATTAATTGGTGAAATGAGGAGGCGTGTGACTGGCGAGGGTTGACTGGTGAGCTCACTGGTCTTAGAAGAAAATAAAGAAAAAAAATCAGATTTTTAAAAGAAATAAAAAAAAAAATTCAGATTTTCTAAATTATGAAAATATAAAAACTAAGAATATGTTTAGTAATATAATTTCTTTTATAAATATATAAGAAATAATTTTTCTTAGATTAGATTTTATTTATAAGGGTTTTAGTAATATGGGACGGGGTCTAGTATGAGTCGGGTCGGGTATGGGTTAAGAAATTTGCACTACGCATAAATAGGTTAATGGGTCAAATTTGGTCGGAACATTTATGACTCAACTCAAACCCGACCCGAGCCACCTGTTTGACAGGTCTAGTTACCAGCACCTGCATAAAATTCTCTTTGAATGAAGTAATCCTTCGGTGCTTTTGATTTGTCAACTCAGAGCTAGCAGGGACTTGTTAGGAAAGAGCATTGCAAAAATCCTTGATAAAGCTCATCAACCCATGAGTAAAACATCTGTCAACGTAGGCATGACTGAACATAAATGATGAAAAAGCAGCACCTTGGCGTCCATGTTGTCAGCATGAGTGGCGGTATACTTAGAGGGCAGAACAAGGATAACCCCTTCCATCATCCCAAGGGCAATGAAATTAGGATGAACCTGCATGACTTGGGGTGAGCCACGGTCACATCTGAATGCCTGAGAAGAAATGGTCCGGGTAATAACAATGTCAGAATCAACATCCAAGGATCCCAATGTGGTGGATCCCCAGGGGACGACCTCATGCCTCATGGGTTGAACCAGACAGGACCGGCCGGTTCTGCGTGGTTTTCAATGGCGCCGGTCCAGTTCCTAGTCTGGTGTGGCTTCTCTTCTGGACCGGACTAGGAACCAATCACTCCTAGTGGCAAGAGATGGATTAATTACTGTTGCTGCCACTCCCCTCACTTGTGTCTGAATTTCCCCAATTGGCAGAGTTCGTGTCTGTACTTAAACCCCTAGTCGTCTGATGTCTCTGTGGGGATTCAGAGTTCAAAGCTTGGACGTGAAAAGCACGGGCTGCAGAGTCGACAGAGTCAGAAGAGAAAGAAGATGAAGAAGGCCCAATTGGAGTCACTAGCAGGGTTCAGGTTCCAACCCACGGACGATGACTTGGTGAACCATTACTTGATTCGCAAGTGAGCTTCTCACCTACAAGTTCGACTCTTGTGACCTTCCAGGTACCTTGAGACGCTTCCGCCCTTCCTCTGTCTCTCGAGGCTCCGCTCCTGAATAATTCTGTTTCTGCTCATGTTCATTTTGGTGAATCATCCCATTTTGGGAAAGGGGTCGATGAGTTTTTTTCACTTTTTTGGGTGATTTAAAAAATTTTGTTCTTTATTTGGATTTGTCACTGTACTATGAAATGTGTTTCTCTAGCCCCTTATCTGATGCCTTTTGGGAGGTCCATGCTCGACAGTTCAAATATCTCATTTTGACTTGTGGGTCAAGCAAAGGGGTGATTTGTACATTTTCTTTCTTATTGTCAATGATCAAGCATGATGGTTTTGATTTTGGAATCAAAAGCACTTGGAATCAAATTCTTTGGGCCAGGTCGAGTTGAGTTAGATTCTTTTTTTTTTTTTTTTTTAAGAATTAAAAGCACTTAACAAGCCCCGTTGAATGAAAGAATATAAAAAGAAAAAAATAAACCAAAATAAACCAAAAAGAAAACGCGGGTGTCAAAAAGGCTGGAGCCGGCCTGGCCCAAGCCTATCTGAGCCTTTCGGACAATACCGAAGCTTGGCCCGAAAATTAGGTGAATTTTCGAACCTGGCCAGCTCAGGCTTTCTTGGCACCCCTAAGAATCACGATGCTTCATGTTCAGTGTAGTGCATGAGATGGTGGAGCTCTTCTCAATTTAGGTAGAGGTAAAATCTGTCCTGCATGATATGTCAGTGCAAGTCATTCAACTGCAAGGTGACCAGCGGAAAAATGTTTCGGCATTGGATTGCCGAGCTTGGTGACGTGTCTGCTGAATTAATAGACCCTGTTGACATATGCAGAAAATTGAGTCATTGAAACAAAGGATTTTCCTTTTCCATATGTTTGCGACTTGGAACATTGACTTTGGTTTCGGCTGAAACTTGCTCTTGTAACCGGAGATTATACATGTGTGGAACTAGTCAATCTTTTATTCCAGATGGATCAATTCCAAATGAGGTTGCAATTGTTTTGTTTTGTTTTGTTTTCTTTTACTCGCTTTGGTCTTATGTTGGTGTTTCTCCTTACATAGATTGGATTGATTTTTAACAACTCCTAATACCAAAAACAAGAAGATGAGATTCGGTCGGAAAGCGAGTTAGGAAATTCAGGTGCAACAATGGAATTCCTAGAGCTAATCCCAATATAATGATGCCAGGAACCAATTTGGGCTTCGTTGCTAGAGAATATTAAAGTCGACACAGATTAACGAGCAAACTAATGGCGAGATATCATCGAAGTGAGATCAAAAGTCAGAGCAAGAAAACATTGTATTAGAACACCGATAATGGTCTAGATTCCAACTTCTACCGAACACAGATGAACTTTCCATCTTAAAAAAAACAACAAGAAATGAACTAATTTGATTTTTGGTTAATTAAGAAGTGATATTTCCAAAATGAGGAAAAGTCAATTGCTAAGTGATTTTCGTAAAATTTTCAATGCCAAAGTGAAATTGATGTAAAAATGAGCCGATTTTGAGGTTTTGAATTTTCTTAATTTTTTTTTATCAAAGGTTGACCGCCAGTTTGACTTTTGGGTCAAAAAGCCAATTGACGGGCCAAACTTCTTCTTTTTTTTTTTTTTTTTTTTTTTGTTTTTGCAAATTCTAAGTGCAAAAATGCAATTGGGATTATTTAACCATGAGTTAACTTTTTGGTTAAAATTGACCCCAAAAATCAGCTCAAAAGTCAACATTTTTTATTTTCTTGAAATTTAAATGCAAGTGAAGTGCTAAAGCTAAATGACACTTTTTGGCCAAGAATTGAGTTCTGTCGCGACCAGAAACCAAAATCTCAAGTTTTGACCTTTCACTAACTTGCCGATTGCAAATCGGGTGTCAATAGTTCTTTGTGTGAATTGAACCACAGTCATTGGTTTCTTGTCCTCTTGTTACTTGTTGTTATGTTATTCCATTTTCTTTCTTAAAAAAGTCAAAACTTGAGAAAATTATCCGAAAAGTCTTGAATCTATTGTATTTTGGCCAATCTAATCTTAAACATTTTTCAATTGTGTCAATTGAGTCTTAAACATTTTCATGATTTACCAGTTGAGTACATCCGGCCAATTCTAACAAGAAATTATTCACGTGGACGTCGACCATCCTAGGTGACACGATTGATGCTGAAGTTGACATTTTTCAATAAAATTTTAATATTTTTTTTATAATTTTTGGATTTTTTTTCCTTTATTCTTTTCTTGACTTTTTTTATTGATTGGATGCTTGGGACCCTCGCCCAGCACTAGGCGAGGGCCCTCCTTGTCGGCCATGGGTGAGGAGAGGTGACCCTCGCTTGTGGCCGTCGACGGCGGCCTTGTCGAATAGGGCGAGGTTGACCCTTGCCCAAGCAAAGCCGTCTCTCGTTAAATCGGGCAAGGGCAACCCTTATCTGGTGGAGAGAAACGTACTTTAGAGAAGAGAGAAGGGCGGCTGAGTTCTCCCACGACCATGATCCTAATTAATCAATATGGCATAACTTCATTCGATTTTCTTTTACAACCCAATCGCCACTATATAAAGACATCTAGGCCTTCACAAGCGGGCTTCGGTATTTCCTTGACCTAGTCTCCATTTTTTTATTCCTTTCAAGAGCACCCTTAAATGATTGTACTGTATGAACATGCGATGAGACTAAATATAGTAATTTCTTTTTCATTTTTCATCGTCTTCTTTTTAACACTAATCCAATCAATATGTAATTAATGTGTGTAGTTAATTTGAATTTAATTTTCTTTAAATTAAATGAAAAACCAAAAATTTTGAAAAATCTGATTCTTCTACCATTTTTGCTACTGAAGAACATCCCCGGATCTCATTTCCCCTGTCTTCCCCTTGACTTGTGCGAAGCTATTCGGTGTTCCCCAATGGAATTATTACTATCCATTTTTTAAAATTTTCGGAATAGAATTATAATCGGTACAGCTTTTATCACTTTTTTTTTTGCTAGTTATATTTCGTAACAGATCTCTTTAACAAACACCTATTAAATTTTCAAGGTCTCAAACAACAAAGAAATATTTCTACATTAAGCGTATTTTGAATAACAACACAACCAAACGAATTGTATTCAACATAAGCAATTTTCAACTTTTTGGATATTTATTCTTCACGATATAGTCACACATAAAACATTGAGGTCTGGAAAAATTGCACCTCGATGAAATTTGTCATAGAGGGCACGTGAGTTATATAGATGAATTCAAGAGACCTAATATTGACTTGTTCTATTACAATTACTCCTATTAGTGTTCATCTTTGTCCGATTGCTGACAGATCACATTCAATATAGGCTTTTTGATTTAGCCGTTGACATACAATTTATTACAAGTTTTGCATAAAAAATTTGTGATTTTTTGAGATCATAACAGGTAAACATGTATAAATTGTCTGAGGGCAAAAAGTAATAGATAATAAAGTATAGATCTCACAAAGAAATTTAGATTAAAACACATGTCTACATTGATACACATGTGTCGCGACCTTCTAAAAAAAATAAACGAATTAAGTTTCGGGCTAATGGATTATCAGGTTAATTAATTAACTAACCTAACTCGAACTCTCCCAAGTCCATACCAAATCACAACTTAAGATTCAAATAATTAACATGCAACGTGTTTTGAATTGGAGTCGCCACTAATCATTTTCGGTAGGTTGATTAGAAACCTAAATAAAATAGCGGGAGAAAACTATCTTATTTCCGCGAACCGGAGATTTTGAATTCGGGGATTTGGTTACGTCGGATTTCTCTAACGCCCTTTCGGTACCATTTTCATGAAAAATATTTGATTTGGCAATTTTGATGGATTTTACTTGAAATTCAAAGATGCAATTTTTTTGGTTTTTTCTTCTTTTTTATGGGAATGTAAAACATGGAACTTTGTGCGATATACACAATGGATAATTTAGAAAGAAAGAAAACGCAGCCAATCACAAGTATTTACAAAAATAAATTAACACGTAATAATGCTAAATTTTGGAACACGTGGCATGTCTAAAATAAACAAACAAATGTTCAAACCAAACGATTACATTTTTGTAGATCGAGATGGAAAGGATTACCTTCTATTACACAAAATCTTACTCACATACACGTTATAGTTCCCTTCAAGATCTCGGAGCTGGAAGAACGTGGCTATCGTCGAAAAAAGGCAAGCAGTGGCGTTGTTGGATGGCGAGAGGCGAAGTACGTGCCGGGACTCGTCGAAGATGATGCTCGACTAAAACTCTTTTCTTCACTCTCAAATTTTCTCTTACGATTTTTCTCAAGAACTCTCTTTTTCCTCTCTAAAAATTCCTCTCAAAAACTCTCTCAAAACTCTCTCAATTCTCTTCCACTCTTCCTAAAAAACTCTCTCAATTCTCTTCTACTCTCTTTCTCAATTCTCTTCCACTTCCCCCTTTCTCAAAACTCTTCTCAAGAGCTCTCTCTTTTATAGGCAAAGTTCTTCATCCTTCATTCTTCACCTTCCATCTTCATCTTCTCTTCTTCATCTTCATTTCTTCACCTTCCATTTTCATCTTCCCTTCTTCATCTTCATTTCTTCACCTTCCATTTTCATCTTCCCTTCATTATCTTCCCTTCATCATCTTCCCTTCTTCATCTTCTTTTCATTATCTTCCCTTCATCATCTTCCCTTCTTCATCTTCTTTTGGTATTTGCAATACAGTCCCCGAAGTTCCAAGTATTTGCAATACAGTCCCTGAAATTTTAAGTATTTGCAATACAGTCCTTGAAGTTTCAAATCTTCTCGGTGTATTTTTCCATCCCGTGCCTAGTCTAGACGCATGCTAAATTAAGTGTTCTGCTTGCCCGATTATATGCCAATGCAATGTACGCTAAAAATAAATATGTGAGATGATTTTTTATAATTTTTATGCAAAAAATAGATTAATCAAAATTTAGGCGTCAACAACATGATGAGAATGAAGATAAAAAATGTCGAAGGGGCGGACGAACGCCCGCCGGATGCACCACTTGTTGACTTAGATGAATTGGATCTGAACCTCTATTTTACATTTATCTATAGATACTTCTTCAACGACCCAATGGCCTAAAAGAGGTGGCAGATGTGTAATATATGCCACACATGAAAATTAACTTTTTACCATTCAGCTAGCTCTAATAGATACGGCCTCATTATTCAGTTTCCTTGGTTTCATTCAATTTTTGTGAGAGCTATATACTGCTTGTGTCCTTCCAGTAAAAGTCCTAACTTCTCGTTCCCCGTATTTTCACTATTTTTCTAATCGAGTCCTTTAACTTTAACAATTTAATGTCAAATCCTTGCACTTAGTCAAAATTTCTAATCAAGTTCTCCGTTGCAAAATCCACCAGCTAATATGGCCATCAAAGGAATTGGTCTGACCCTTTTTCCAGCATTCGAGAAAAAGTAGGCGAGGCTGCAACGCGTCCAAAATCTGCTTTTCGTTTGCATCAAGCGGATCGCATTCCGAAAACCTGCAACATCCAACCTCCAAATCTCGATCTTTACGGAACAAACTTTTGAAAATACCCAAAACTTCTTTGAAGAAGATCCGGAATTTTTGCTTCTGATGATCCAACATGAAAAACCCAAAATTTCGCAAATCTTATTCTTCTTCCATTCTTGCTAGTGAAGAAGATCATTTCACCTTTCTTCCCCTTGATTGGTGCCAAGCTATTTTGTGTTCCCCAAGACGAGCACCGTCGTGCTGCTCAAGTTCCTGTTCACCAAACCGCGCGACTCCGCTCGGATTCTATAACAAGGTAATGCCCTTAATTTCCCCACGCTCTGTTTTCGGATAAAGAAAATGCTCGAGTGCTTCCTTCTTCTTTGCTTGAGATTAGAAGCGACTGCTTGAGCTTATTTCCCTGACTATGAGCATTTCGCGTCGTTTGTTTGGTGCGCTCGTGGATTGTTATCCGGTTCCTTAATTTTCTTGCATATTTTACGGTTGCCGAGCACGAATCTAAACCTTCTTTTGTTTGGGTTCCTCTGCATTACGTGAAATGCTCCCGGGATGCCGATGGTGTCCACCGATGACAAATGATTAGTGGTAGATGATGCAAGCACGGATGTCTGGTGATGATTGTGATTGGGATCTTTGCTGCATTAGTGTTTCCGTCTCTTTTACCTGGGTCTGTGAGATATCCGGCGGCCGATGGTCGTGTTTGTGAATGGATTCTGATTCTAATCAAAGCTAAGTCCAGCATTTTCTTTTCCTTTTGCTTTTATACAGCAGAGTGTGCGTATGTGCCCGGTCTCTTTTAAGCTTGTCGTCTCTTTTTCTTTGATTCGCAGGGGCGTTATACCCCACGAGTCATTGCCAATCCAAACTATATCACGTGCTCTCTTGAACAGGTAAGGTTGCAAACGGGTCTGCATTTGTTCACGTGTTCAAGTTGCTCCATTTCATCATTAATCCGTTGAATTCAATTAACGGGAACAAGTAAGATGAGATCCTTCAAACTTGGCTAATCAAATGAACGGATTGCAAATGAAGTGTTGCTTTGGCCATTCACGTTGCCCAGTTTTTTTTTTTTTCTTTTTTGGTCGGAAAAAGCTCGTATTATTTAACCGAAATAGTTCTTAGTCGTAAGAGCTCAGCAAAGGGGCATCCAAACATAATAAATTCTAAAGGGTTTGAGGGGAAAGAGCTACCCAATTGGGGGGAAGGATATTCAAACTTTGAGCTTTAGCCACCTTACTTCTCATAACACGTCATCTGTACTCGTCTCGGATAAGGCACGTGAATGGTTACCGTCGGTGATTCCTCCACGAAAGAGCCGTCGACGTTTGTCCTCAGAGTACCGCGCCTTGGTGGAAGCCAATAATGAGGTAATTCGCTATTCACATACTCCAAATTCGTTTTTTGGGGATTCCATTTGCTGAACGTGCCGAGTATGTTAAGGGCAGAGTCAATCAAAGCTTCTGGATCTGGATCTTGTCGCCGAAAAAAGAAATTATTCCTAGCCTTCCACATGCACCCGAGGATTGCTGCAATCATGTCAAAAGAAGGTGAGTGATTTCATTGTTCCAGAAAGTTTTGCAGCCAAACCTCTATTCTTGAAATGCTGTGAGTCGAAATTTGGATTTGCAATCTAATAAAATCAATAGTTGCTTATGCGTTACTTAGACCTCCTCAGATTGTATATCCACGCCACCAAGTGTGGCTTTGGATTCATATTGATTTAACTTCATCGTCACATTCTTATGGCTCGAAACGTGCTTAGGATATCCTAGGAACTTGCAGACCATGTGTAGTTGTGCAGTGATTGCTGATTTTCGATATCATTTGGATGATAAATATGTATTTGTGGCTTGTGGAGTCTTCTTTCTGTTCTTCAAGAACATATATAGAGTAATTTAGGCTTTGTCCTTATGTATCTCCGTCTCTGTACTCCCGTTCTAAGCTCCTCCATAATCCTTGATGGTGTTCTTTGATAATGTTCGAACTATTCCTGGGACTCTGAAGCTTGAGCATGTTCTTATTGGACTTGGGGGTCTTCTTTTTGCTTATTAATGGAGATAAGACACCACAAGTACTATAACTTTTGTTCGGCACTCACTTGAGTGTGATAACTTTTTGTTCGACCATCTGAGCACCATGACTTCTAAAATAAAGTTCACTTGAGCGCCATAATTTACATTTGATCACTTAAGTGCCAAAAAATTTTAAAAACATTTACGTAAGTGTTGAAAATCTGATGTGACATAATACTTGCGGTGAATGTTTTTTAAAAAGTTATGGAACTTAGTGATCAATTAAAAAGTTATATGGCACCCTAGTGATCCGAAAAAAATTATGGTACTTAGGTGAGCACTATACATATGTTATAGTACTGCAATGATCGAAAAAAGAAGAAGTTATGGCTCTAAAGTGGTCGTTGTACGAAAGTTATGGCACTTATGATATCTCTTTATTAGTGGGTTAATTTTTCTTACTTGCACATCTAAGCCAAAATTTAAATAACGTGACATGATCAAATGGCCAGCATACAAATATAAATATCATAATGCTGCAATAAAAGCTGTTTTTCTATTGATTGTAGTAAAGTAAAAAGTTTGTTAAAAAGGTGCATCCGTGAAATACAAATTCTATATTGAAACAGTTAATTTTTTTCAACCGATTAATGATTTGAGCATCATTTTGTTTATTTTTTTCCCTCCTCGGTCGTGTCCAAAGTCTTCTGCATTGAAAGTCAGAATGCCTTGAGCAACAAATTCCAAAATCTTCTCTACACGGTGAGAATATTAATGGCCATACCACTTATGTCTTCGTAACGTTGTCAATACTTTGTGGCTAGATCCGTCAAACAGGTCATTGCGTGAACGATTAATGTGGAAATCGAAGTTACAGAAGTAGATCTCCCTTTGTGATTATCATTGGTCTAGTCGAATTTATTCTATTCATAAGTCATTAGCGACATTTCCATCTAGCCATAAACTTCTCCGATCAAATTATGAGACACATAGGGGCCATGAAGTGTCTCAAGCCTGGCCTCTCTCTGGATCATTTTCTCTCGTTACGCATTGCTTTGGAACATCCACAAGAAATTGGATTGTGGCAGCGAGGGTCAAGGCATGCGAGGGGAGTCAAAAGTGTGAACGCCGACCTGCTGAACTAGTTGAAGGACTCAGAGGCCGAGGTTGCCCTCCTTTGAACAAGCCTCCTTGATGTCGCCAAGCCGGAGCTCGGCTTCCTTCTTGTATTTGTAGGTCCTGGAGAGGGCGCCAATTGCATCAACCAAGTGTACCTGCACGACGAGCCACCTGGGGCATTTCGGCATGCGAGCATCGTGATGGGAGGACCAAGGAGATTGCTCCTTGCCATAGCATGGGACGGCACTCTTTGGGTCCGATCATGAGGAAGAAATGATTGTAGCCATAACCAACAACAATGCCCACATTGATGAACACTTAAACCACCAAAACATATATAGAATACAATTCAACATGAAAAATTATAAATACTTGATAACATATAAAAAATTGGAAAAGATAATACAAAATTAGCAACAACAAAAAAAAAACAAAGAAAAGAAAATGATTAGTTGCCTTGGGGAAGGAGGTGAACAAGCCACAAAAAATTGTGTTCATGAATGTCGATGTCGGCATCATTCTCGGTTACATCTGCAATTATTTCTTCTTGAAGATCAAATTCAATGGATGGCGTCTCATGCTATGCCGGGGACCAATCTCCTTGGTCTTGCTTGCCATCGGGATACTCGCCATGCCAAAATCCCCCCGATGGCTCGTCATGCATAGGCGCTTCGCTGATGTGAATGGCATCCTCGCCCGGCCCTACAACTTCGATAAGGAAGCCGAGCTCCAGCTTGGCGACATCAAGGAGCCTTACCTAGATGTATGTCATTGTTCTTACTTTATTACTACGATTTAGTTGGGACAATAGCCCTAGTATTAGAATTCATGGTTCGAATGGATTAGTCTGCCTCTACCACAAATCTTGCTTCTATCAGAATAAAAGCTTTAAACATATTAAATATAAAAGGCATAGAGATATATTTGTAATAAATCCTCAAAGTATAAATCAAAGTCACTTCAACAAAGCATGGTAGTTTTGTTTCCTTCAAAATCAAATATAATTTCCTAACAATCTCCCTCTATTTTGATGGAGACAAAACCTTTCAAGCATATTAACTTTGAAAAAATTTTGATAGAAATATACTTGCGTAAGTAAGAATGTTTTTCAGTTCTGAACGAAAAACACGAGTATTATATTATAAGCAAATATATGACAATGAAATTGAATTTGCTTACTGCACTACCTCTGCTTGATCTCTATGCATTCTCCCCTTTATTAAGAACATAAGTATTAAAGGCATAAGTGTGACGTCCCAGGCCGTCACATCTACCGAATTTAGCCTTTCTTTTGCTTGTTATGATTAAATGTTGAGATTCAACATGAGGAAGCTTGGGCTTGCCTTTCTGAAAACACAAAGTATCCGGGTTTACTCAACAATAAAACAAAGGCGTGGATAGAACTCGAGACCAAAGGACCATCAGGGTGAGTAATTGTATTCGGACACTCACGAGTTCTTTATGTTTACAAACCTATACATAAACCTAAAAACTATTTGGTAGGTTCGGATAACTACTTCTTGTTTACCCACTAGCCCCCGGATCTAGGTGTTACTATCTCGCTCCTTTACCCTCCGAGCGTGAGCAATCTGAAGAAAAAAAAAAGAGGATATCACCACAAGAGTGAGCTAAAAATCTCAACAAGAAATGCATCCAAACCCTATCATCCCTAACCTTGGTTCTTTAGTCTCCAGCGAATTAGGTAGCACCTACCCAAGAGTTAGCTCGGTTCCCATTTCATAAATAAGATCACATCAAAACACGCATGCCAAGATCAATGCAATGATAAAGTCGTACACGGCAATGCACGTATGTACCAAAAATGGATGAGGATTGTGCTATATTTGCAAGCTCTACCATCCGACTCCTTCATCACCTTTAAGACTAGTCCGATTTTGTTGTTCCTCTCACCGAGGCCCCAACCGTGGCTATAGTATTGCACCGCACACAGCTCAAGGGTGGGCTTTAACTCCATGACATCCCCTGCACACAACTCAAGGAGTCTCATTTCCCCTCTGGGTACCAATGATTTAGTATGTTCATGCCATGATATGCCGAATGTCATGAATGCAAGAACGAGCACAAGAACCAGCCTTGGTAATATGGTAGACTGAAAGTTCCACCACCTCAAGTTGTCAAACAATTGAATTACCTAACATGTTATTACGTTCAATAGGACTCATAGGCAATCAAATCAAGAGCCACGCATCATTTAAGAACACTAATATCAAATTAGGCGCGAGAACACAAACAAAGTTAGTCAACCAATAAGGCTCTATCAATCCCCAATGATCGGTTTGCAAATAATGCTAATTCAGCACCCAAAGGCTTCGGTTAACTTGCTAGGATCGATGAACAGAACCTTTCCAATGTGTCTAGGCTAGAACATTCGGTCCCCTGCAGACTACCATGTAATCTCAATCAATTCATCACTTAAGTTAACCCATCCGTACCTCAAGAAGGCATCTTGCACTAGAATTAGATCTCAAGGCTCTTCAATGTACTTAGGCCTAACCAAAGCTAATCCTACTCGATTTTCTCCCAGTCTTCAAGTGTCTATAGTGATCAAACCATTTCACCCCCTATCCATGCTTCATCGACGACAATAATCCACCGATTAGAGTGACAAACAATCTATCCGTACCTACATCCGGTCTTATCATTCTTTGGATATTAGTTTTTATGCGAAGGGATCACATTAACCGAGTAGTCACTCCCTTCTATTTTCGACAATGGAGTACACCATCACCAACTACCATTCGGATTGCTACCACTTTAGTTTCGAGTACTAACCTATATCATCCTAACATTTTAGCAAATTACAAGATAGAATTTGAATGATTCCTTGCCCGAGTTTGCGGATGGCGTGGACCGTGAGTGGAACCGCCCTTGGATCTCCTCCTATGCTGCTTCCGCCAAACCAAAATGAAAAATGGGTTTCCTTCTACTCCCTCTTCCTCTTCATTTTGCGTGAACAGCTTAAGAAACCCTAAAAGGAATGATGGCCGTTATGTGTAGATAGCTTAGGGGGTGTTTAGGAAGTTAGAGGACACTTGGTGTCATGACCCGAATGCTGCAAGCCCGTCAACATCCCACTAGCCACGCTTTAGTACGGTTCTCCGGGATCCAAGGCCAACACACTCATTCGGAAGCATAAACTAACCCCGTATAGAAACAAACAACAATATGATAACTTGGGATGGTAAAAGCAAACTTATATACATATCCACATATTCTTTACAAAAGTTAAATCTAAAACTTCAGAGGCCACTGTACAAGCCTATGACTACGTACATCAAAAAGAATCCCGTGGTCGAAGCCTAACTTCCATCTAAACAGTACTCTTCAAAAAGTCAAGAGGCCGACTACCCTAGGCCCCATCCTCACTACCATCAGTCTCAAATCCTATAGCTTCCTCCTCCTCCTCATTAGTCACGGATGGCAGCTCCACATCTGATGGCTCTATGATCTCCGCGTCCTCTCCCGGCACCAAAACCTTTGAATTGGACTCTGAGTCTTCAGGACCAGCAACGGGGTTTATCACCATGCCGCCTAGAGGTACAGCCTGAGTGGGGTCCCATTCCCCAACTCTGTCATAGGGGATATCAAAGCCCCTCGGCGGTCCGACCAATATATCCCCGTGGCGGTACGTCCACATCAAGTAGGTGTAGGGCTTCCAAAAAAGCTCTCCTACGTCTACCCGGATCGTAGTAGCATGCCTTGACATTTTTTGTGACATCCTCAAATTCGACTCTAATCAAGATGTAATGAAATGATGATTTTAATCGATGTACTATTAGTAATTCTCGCTCCGAATTGATCACTCATGAGAGGTTAACCAAAAGGGAAAGGCTATTAAGGATTTAAGTACGTATGACCCGAGAACTCAATCATGGATCGACAATTCGACCATAAGGATTGACGAGGGACAATTCTGAACCCTTAAAGACCGATCAAGGAATGGTTATAGAACATTTTGACAATAGTATACAATCGGATCACTGGTGAATCCGTTTGACCGCTGTATGGATTGCGAACGACTCCAAACCAATTCCTAATGATCGTGTACATTGAAACTAGTGATTGAACCCTCGCAGTAACATGACAACCGAGGTCATCCATGGCTCGAGACGGCTTAAACGTAGAATGATATCGAATCAACTACGGGGTCGAATACACATAACTCCTAGAAACCGCCAATTAGCTCGAGATAAACAATGATAACAATCGATCTATTTTGACCGTGGAATAGAGTTCGAATATGGGTATCGAGTCTTCGAGGATTTCATGACTAAACTAGTGGATGTCACCTCATTGAGCTACCAATTTATTGATTTTCTCGAGACTCTCGACATATGGATCAACGGGCCGAGATTTTGAGCCTACGAAGATACATTGGGCCTCAAGCCCAAGTGTGGTTCGACCATATGGTCTGCCCAAAGCAAGCCCAATTAGGCCTAGTTAAGCTCACTAAAGTCCAATAAGATTTCTAAAGCCCATTAAGCCATTCTAAAGTCCCAACTCTATCCATTTGAGCTCAATTTCAATTTATATCGATTCGTATAAAATACTAACTGAAATACATGTATAGTACTTGATACTATACTTTGTGAATTTACCAAAATGTCATTGCCTTATGAAAAGACCAAATTGCCCTTCTTGCATTATTAGCAAAAGACAAGAAGCTTTGATGGGATGAAGACTTTTGTAGCAAGCCTTAATGAGGGGTTCTTATCCTACCCAAGCTTGTTCGGGAAGCCTAAGGTGATATTATCCATCTCTCTCTCTCTCTCTCTCTGAATTTTCGTGTAACCTCCCTCATCTCTCTCTCTCTCTCTCTCTCTCTCTCTCTCTCTCTCGATTCTCTACGTGGTCCGAGAACAAATTATCTCCGAGCTCGTCCGAAGGGCAAATTGAGCTCTGTTTTTTCCTATACGACCATAAGAACAAGGGAAACTCAAATATGAAGGTTGTTTATCCAAGAAAATATTTTATTTTCACAAAATTATGCTAGACAGAGGCTAGTTGGTGAGACCCGATCCATTCTTGCTTTGATTCGAGCTCTGTTAAGCGCAACCAGTACAACCGGGTTTGTTTAGCTGCTGTTCGATGGTCCTCGGTGGTTCCGTGTTGATTTTGGACCAAGTCATGCGTAGTCCTCACCACCGCCGACGCGTCGGTATTCTCGGATTTGTAATTGGGTGAGTCATCTCCCTAATCACTTGATTAGTATGCTAAACTTGATTAGGATGAGTTTAGATTAGTCTAAGTATGCTTAGTACTAATTTAATGAGTGATTAGTTGATAGGCTATCATAATAAGTGATAAGTTGACTTGATAAGTTATCAAAGATGCAATAGGCTATCACTATTTTATGCGATAAGCTATCGAATTTTATGATAAGCTTTCGCTATTTAATATGATAAGCTATCACAATTTTTATAATAAGTTATCAATATTTTTATTATAAGCTATTACTATTTTATGATAAGCTATCAATATTTTTATGATAAGCTATCACTATTTTATAAGAAGCTATCAAGAACTTTATGATAAGCTATCACTATTTTAAGATAAGCTATCGAGAATTTTAAGATAAGTTATTGCTACTTTATAATAAGCTATTGAGTATTATCTGATAAGCTATTGATATTTTTATGGTAAGCTATCGCTATTTTGATGATGAGCTCTTGAGTTATTTTGATAGCTAATAATCTTTAATTAATTATATTAATTTTCAACAATTAAGTGTTATATTCGAAAATGTATTCTTGTATAATATTTGATATTAAATTATGAAGTCGATATTGGGAATAGTCAAATAAATTGGCTTATATAATTAATTATATTGATCGGCAATTCTCATGGATGTTTGGATATAAAAGTATGCTGAGTTTGGTAGTTGAATCATGTGTTTGTAATCACGTGCAATTTATTTACTGTATGCATGGAATGAGAGTTGCGATAATTTGAGAAATACCCGGATAAGCCGGAAGACCCTCATAGAGAGACGGGCATGCCCTCGATCGGCCGTGATTGATCGAAAGGATAAATACCTGAATGAGTTGGAAGAGCCCCGTAGAAAGACGGTTGTGCTCTCGATCGACCGTGATTGATCAAATGGATAAATCTCCGGTACAGCCGGAAGACCCTCGTAGAAAGACGGGTGTGCCCTCGATCGGCCATAAATGATCGAATGAACAGATGTCGGTAGAGTCGAAAGACACCCGTGTGAGAACACGCGTACCATGAGTGGCAGTAATGATGAGAGTATGCTTAAGCTCACTGCGCACGAGAAAGTTGACATGTGTTCTCTAATTAAGTAAATGAATTTTGGATAATTAGACATTATATTTATTAATGTGCTCTTGTGTAGTATCTAATATTAAACTATGATGTCGATATAATGATGAAAGTATGCTTGAGTGCACAATGCACTAGAGAGTTGAGATGTACTATGATCATGCATTTATTTACTGCATTATATTGCATACAGTGGATTGTAATGTGTAAGGCACATGTCAAGGCAAGTGAGGTTCCCTATGATTATGTGATAGCATACTTGTGTGTGTGTGTGTGTGTGTGTGTGTATACTGTATTGCATTATAGGTTCTAAATGCATCAAAGATGAGTTGACCTCCTAATCAAGGCTTAGGGTGTTAACTTGTTGAGATTTTATATCTCACCTGTTGTTGTTAACCAATTTTCAGGCCCTTAACTTGGGAGAATAGTTCTGGCTTTGAGAAGGACATGGATCTCTTTTGTAGTAGCCGAGAATAGTGTTAACCCATAACCCCGATCCGATACTTTTGAGGGTTGTAGGAAGTAACCTTGAAGTGAGGCTTATGTGTATAAACGTACTTCCCAGTGTTAATGAGTACCTATTAATAAAATAAACTTTTGCTGATACGGATTGGTAGGATGTCTTGTTGTGTTTGTGCTGGGAAGTGAATCGCTTCCGCGTTTGTTTAATTGAAACATAAAATTTTAAATGGGTCGGTGAAGCGTCCCGGGATATCACAACTTAACGACCGCGTAGGTATGTTGACGTACCGAATGTTGCGGTGCTTGACATTTTTAGCTTTAATTTTTTTTTGTGACATCAAAAAATTGAAGAGACACAATTACTTTAAACAGATTTTTAACACATAGGATAAATATGTTCCACGAATGTGAATTTTTTTTGTTTTCACATCAAAAAAATTTCGGTAAAAAAATTTTAGGATTTTTTTGACTTTTTGTCCAACTAATTGAGAAAATTACACAATTTTTAATGTACAAATTATCTTTCTTGTTATTCTTCAAAAAAAAAAGATTGTCTAATATGACTATATTCATTGTGACAAATATATATATAAAATCTCGGAATAATGGGAGAAATTTCAAAGAGCATAGGAATCTGCAGGCAAGATTAAATAGGGATTTTCTTTTCTTTACAATAGAGATATATGAAAGCTCAAGTAGAGCCAAATCTTCGACCATAAATAAATTATGACAAAAGAAAAAATAAAATTTTTGGAAATAAAAAATAATAATTTAAAGGAAATTCGTGAAAGGGAGAGACAGAGAGGCTCAGATTCGACAATGACCGGGCAAATGAAAAAGGAACCCCGCCATGGCTGCGGGCCGGATCTAGCCCGCCCCGCCAAGATACGGTCGGTTCTCGATGCTCGTTTCTGTAACCCGCATCTCGTCATCGCCTCTTTTCTTCAGCATTGTTAACGCTGAACGTTTCCTCAACGAAGTGGACGATCGGAGTCCCTATCGGTGAATTGTCGTGCGGGTGTGAACACCGAGAGATTCATGCTCAGGTCAAGTTTGGAGCCGGCTCAAATGCCACAAAAGGGGATGAGAGAGAGAGAGCACACGTGCGGAGTCCCGACCGAGCATGGCTGCGAACGCCGGTTGCTTGCGAAAACAGGCCGTCCGGGTCACCCCGCCATGTGCTCGGTTGGCCCGTAAAGAACGCGCCAAGAAGAAGATCATCCTAGCCACACACAAGGCACATAGAGAGAGAGAGAGAGAGAGAGAGTACGGTATAAGTATTATCGTGTAATTATATGTATATTGGGGTATTTCTGTAATTGTGTTTATTTATACCCTTATTGTAATTAGTCACTCATATAAATACATGTTATACAACCCTAGTTTGGGTTGAGCCACCATAAACACTCTGGCGTTATTTCTCTCTGACTCTAAACTTCTTCATGGTATCGTAGCGAGAAAACACATCACGTTCTTCAAAATCTTTGCCCCAAATCAACACTTCTTTTGCTCCAATTTCTGTCTCAACAATGTTAAATACATCTGGAAATTTTTCTTCTTCTCTGCCATCTTTTTTGCCATCATCTTCTCTTTCTGTTAATTCCAATTTCTCTTCACCTCTCAATAATATGCCACCCACTTTCACCTTTTCTTCTCCTTTCTCTACTGCTCCGATCTCTCCCGCTACTCAAATTACGGCCGTGCAATCAGCCTCACCATCTCTTGTTCTTCCCAACATCACTAATCTCGTCTCCATCAAGCTTGATGCGGACAATTATCTTTTGTGGAAATCTCAGTTTGAACCAATTTTGATTTGCAACGATCTGCTGGGATATGTGGATGGATCCTTTCCGTGTCCGCAGAGGCTTATCAATGATCAGAATGGTACCGTGGTGTCCAATCCCTCTTATTTGATTTGGTTCAAGACGGATCAATGCGTTCATAGTTTGATTAACTCAACCCTCACAGTTGAGATTTTCCATGAAGTTCATGATCTTCGAACATCTCAAGAGATTTGGCTCACTCTAGAGCGATGTTTTACTGATCGATGCGCCGCCAAAGAAATTAGATTAAAGCTTGATTTTCAGAATGCTGTTAAGAAAACCGATCGGCCAATATCTGATTATCTTCAGCATCCGAAGTCAATTGCGGATTCTCTCACCGCAATCAATTGCTCCGTCTCTGATAAGGACTTGGTGATTCAAGCCCTCAATGGGCTCCCATTAGAGTATGATCCTTTTGTCACAATGATCACCAATGGCCCTACTATTCTTTCGTTCGGCGATCTGCGGTCACGCCTTCTCATACAAGAAGAACGATTTCTCCGAAAATCGAATGCTTCATCCTCATCTGATATTCATCATGCTTTGATCGGTCATGCCCATTCGTCAAATCACCGTTTCGAGGGAATCGTGGTGGACGTAGTTTTAGGGGCCGAAGATCCGGTCAAGGACAAGGTGGACGGTTCTCGCGTGATCAACTGGTTTGGAAAGCATCCAATGATCGATTTGATTTACAATCATTCTCAATCCCTTATGTTGATCGGTCCTCCTCTTCCTCTAGTCGGCCTCGTGGCGGTTCGAAGCCCTATGTTCCCCCATTCACCCAGGGAGGCATTCTTGGATCTAGGCCTAATCTTTCTTGTCAGATCTGTAATGGAGTCGGGCACACTGCTCTACAATGTCAGCAAAGATTTAATCACGCCTTCACTACAACTAATCTATCGGATTCTTTCTCAGCTCTCTCGGTTGGTGAGACCTCTGATCAAATGTGGTATATTGACGATGCGGCGTCGGCACACATGACTAGTGACATTGGTAAAATTCTAAATCCTAGACCCTTTTATGATTCGACAAAAGTTTCAGTTGGTGATGGTCGTTTATTGCCTATTATGCAAGTCGGTAAAGCCTTTTTACATAACGATTCTCGATCTTTTTGTTATCAAATTGTCTATCATGTCCCTAATCTTGCTTGTGATCTTATCTCAGTCACTCAACTTTGTCGTAAAAATTCTTGTACTATTGATTTTAATGGTTCATCCTTTTCTTTGAAGGACCAACGAACCGGGAAAGTTCTCCTCTAAGCTGATTCTTCTCATGTCTTTATCCGATTTCCAATTCCTTGGTGTCGTCTCACTTGCATCCTATAGTGGCTTCTTCCGCTTCACTCGGTCGATGGCATGCTCGTCTTGGTCATCCAAATAAACAAGTTTTGAGTTGTATTTGCAATTCTAGTTCTAGGTCGGTATCATGTGAGTCATGTCTTGTAGGCAAATCTCATCGATTGCCTTTTGAGTCTGTTAATCATCGTGCTTCTTGTCCTTTAGTTGTCATTCATTCTGATGTATGGACGAGTCCTATTTTATCCAATTCTGGTTTTAAATATTTTGTGTTATTCGTTGATGATTACTCTTGGTTCACTTGGATTTTTCCGATGAAAAATAAATCTGAAGTGCCTACTCACTTTCATTGCTTCCGTTCTTTTGTCAAAAATCTCTGCAATAGCAAGATTAAATTCCTACAAATTGATGGGGGAGGTGAATATACCAGTAATTCATTCAAAAAATATTTATGTGAAAATGGTATTATTCAGCGCTTTTCTTGTCCGCACACCCCATCTCAAAATGGTTTGTCGGAATGCAAAATCAGACATTTAGTCGAAATGTCTCGACCCTTATTAATCCATGCTCATATGTCTCCTTCATATTGGGTCGATGCTCTTCTCACTGCAGTTTACACTATTAATCGGCTTCCTACTCCCATCTTATCTTATATTTCCCCCTTTCATTGTTTATTTGGGTTCCAGTTTGATTATTCACTCTTTCGAATTTTTGGTAGTGCTTGTTATCCTTTTCTTCCGTCCGGTGTCTCCCATAAACTTGCATCTCATTCTATGTCATGTGTATTTCTTGGTTATGCGTCAAATCACAAAGGCTATCGTTGCCTTGATCGGTTAAGTGGTCGTGTCTTTATCAGTCGTCATGTTCGGTTTGATGAGGAGAATTTTCCCTTTTCACAAAGTTCTTTAACTCTTAGTTCCGTAAATAATTCTTCCAATTCAATTCCTTCACTTATTTTTTCCTCCAATCAATCTATTCTTCCTTCTACCTCCTTTGAGCATCAAGTTGTTCCTCCGACTCTCTCAACTTCTCTAGCCCAACCTCTAAATACATCTCTCTCCTCCTCTCAACCTACCCAATCTAGTTCAAATTGTTTTTTCACCTCCACCAACCCTCCTTTCTAACCCACTCTCTGTGTCCCAGCCTAACTCTACGTCCGACGAGATTCCTCCTACATTAGATTCACAAATCCTTTCTACATCTCTAGCTAGCTCCTCTACTTCTGTATCTTCTCTTTCCACTCATCCTATGCAAACTCATACTAAATCTGGAATATCTAAACCCAGAAAAATTTTTAATCTCTCTAATTCTTTTCATGAAGAGACACCGACTTGCTATTCTAAGGCCATTCTTGACTCACGTTGGAAAGCAGCCATGGCGGATGAATTTAATGCCTTGGTCACTAATCACACGTGGGATCTTGTACCACCCAACCCTTCTAAGAACTTAGTCGGTTGTAAATGGGTTTTTAAGATTAAGGAAAAATCCGATGGAACTATCGAACGCTTCAAAGCTCGTCTAGTTGCACAAGGATTTAAGCAACAGGCGGGATTGGATTATGACGAGACTTTTAGCCCCGTCATTAAACCAGCTATAATTTGGGTTGTTCTCTCTATTGCTATTTCATCGGGATGGGCTATACGTCAACTTGATGTTAAGAATGCCTTCTTGCATGGCATTCTTTACGAGGAAGTTTACATGCGCCAACCTCCTGGTTTCTCTAATCTTGAATATCCGAATCATGTGTGCCGTCTCCGGAAAGCCATTTATGGTTTGAAGCAAGCTCTACGTGCATGGTTTCTTCGCTTCAGCAGTTTTTTATTATCATTGGGTTTCATGGCGAGCAAGGCCGATCCCTCGTTATTTGTCTATACTTCTTCTCGGGGTCGTCTATATCTTTCGCTGTATGTTGATGATATCATTGTTCCTGGTGATACTGCTCATTTATTACGGTCTTTGATTACTCGACTCTCACAAGAATTTGCTATGAAGGATCTTGGACCACTTCACTATTTTCTTAGCATTGAGGCTCATCACCGATCTAACGGTATGTTTCTATCTCAAGCTAAGTATGTTGATAGCCTTTTGCACAAGTTTGACCTTGTTAAGGTAAAGCCTGTATCTACTCCCTTGGCATCGAAAACTCCGTTGTCTATTGATGATGGTGAGCTTCTCGCTTCTCCAACGCTATATCGACAAATGGTTGGTGCTTTACAATATGTGTCCATGACTAGACCTAATATTAGTTTTGCTGTGAACTTGGTTAGCCAATTCATGCATCAACCCAGATTATGTCATCTACAAGCCGTCAAGCGTATATACCGGTATTTAGCTGGCACATCTACACATGGATTACTCATTGAGCGGTGTTCTCCCACTTCATTAACAGCTTATGCGGATGCGGACCTGGCTGGGTGTTCTGATACTTGGCGTTCCACATCAGGGTTTTGTGTATTTCTAGGCACTAATCTTGTTTCATGGAATGCCAAGAAGTAACCCACTGTGGCTCGTTCTAGCAACGAGGCTGAGTATCGTGCTGTCGCTCATTGTGTTGCGGAGACTATTTGGATTCGGCATTACTTCATGAGCTAGAAGTACCACTTTCTACTCCTCTCACTGTTTTTTGTGACAACATCTCTGCCACATATCTTGCCCTCAATCCTGTATTTCACGCTCGCACCAAACACATTGAGTTGGATTTTCACTTTGTTCGAGAACGGGTTGCTTCCGGTGATCTACGTGTTCGCTACGTGCCTCTTGCGAATCAGCTGGCTAACATATTTACAAAGGGGTTACCTAGTCTGCGTCATGCGCTATTGAGATCCAATCTCTCGGTTGTTACACCTACTTCAGATTGAGGGGGACTATTATCGTGTAATTATATGTATATTGGGGTATTTCTGTAATTGTGTTTATTTATACCCTTATTGTAATTAGTCACTCATATAAATACATGTTATACAACCCTAGTTTGGGTTGAGCCACCATAAACACTCTGGCGTTATTTCTCTCTGACTCTAAACTTCTTCAATAAGTCCAGCCAAGAAGATCCCAGCTTAAACTTGGAGGGCGAGAGAGAGCGAGATCAAAATCGACAGAGAGAGGGATGAAGGGGTTGGTTCGGGGTTGAAGTTGAGGGTTGGAGGAGGTGAAATCGCAGGCTGCTTCTTCTTCTTCTTCGAGCCTTATTCGAGCTCCTTAGCGTGTGTCCCGAAACCCTAAGCCTAACCCCTTCCTTCTCTTTCGTTTTTGTCGATCATGGTCTGCCCATTCATATCGCATTCCTGTTTTTCCTATTATGCCCTTCGTCTTCTGCCTCTCTCTTGTGACGACAACACCAATGGTCTCTAAAATTTGGCTATTTGTTCAATATATCCTGAACTTTAGATTAAAATTCAATTTGATCTTTGAACTTTTAATTTGTCCAATATCGTCATTAAACTTTTGACACATGTTGAATTTAGTCTCTAAATTATGCGAAAATATTCAATGTGGTCCTTTCATCAATTTGATATTGGGGAGAACATTGAACATTTCATTTAGTTTATGGATTAAATTGAATATATGCCAAAAGTTCAATGACCACATTGAATAAATTAAAAGTTCAAAAATCACATTACATGTTGTACCAAAATTCAAAAACTATTTGTGTCGTCTTAGCACTCTCTTTATCCAACCCGTGAGGATCAATGGCGTTTTAGTCAAGTTTTGAGGGTTGACCGGGTTAAAGATTTTCACCATTGGTTTTGGGTTGGTGAGTCAAGCCCGGAAGTCGAATTGCATTTAGAATGGCAATCCAAACTCGAATCCCATAAGGTCCTAACGATGCGGTTGAATTGCATGGTCGTCCAAATTGCATCCCTGATTTGCGTCCTGCATCGATTACATCCGTTTGCTCAAGCATTTTGAAAAGATCGGCAACCCAACTTGACCTGATGCGTCACGACCCCCGATTTCCTTTAGCAAATGTACTTTAGTTCGACAAGTTGATGATTGAAACCGGACTTATGCAGAATATTGAACTGTACCGATGAATGGTTCGAACTTTAAACCTCAAGGTAGGCCGCCATTGGACCACCCTGTTCCTAGTGAAGCACGCGAACAGTACATACGCTGCTTATCCCACCTCTCGGCATAGCAAAGGGCCAAAATCTCTCTGCTCGAGCAAATATATGGTCGATTTCGACATTGTTCTTTCCAGGCTATTGCTAAGAAAGACGTATCTCCGTTACCGAATAACTTTTCCAAAACTCGCCATTGGTTTTGGGTTGGAGAAATGATTCGGTCGCCCTTTTCTTCGCCTCTCTCGTGGCTGATTCTGCTACGAAGGCCTCTCAATATGCGGTTAGATGAGCTGGAAATATAGAGAGAGAGAATCGAAAGTTGTTGCGGACTTCCTCCTCCATCTCCTTCGGCCTGACCACAACGAACGCTCTATTTTGTTATTAGTCCTTTTGTTCGTTTATTTTCTCATTGCTTTATCATTTCTACATTATTCATTTCAAAAAATGCATGTTTGACTTATCGACAGGGTTCTCTTATTTCCCTTTTCCTCCCACGTCTAAGAAAAAAAGCTTTCTACCATTATCTTCACTGGATCAATCAACATGGATTCGTTCAATTCGTGCGCTCTATTTTGCTTCGCCCACTCCTCTCTTCTCGCGCGCGCTCGTCTGCTTCAAGACACACGTGTAATGTTATACCTTTTTAACTAGGATTTTTATTACATCTACAATCAATAGGAAAACAACTTCTACTGTAGCGCTGCAATTATGCTGACAACTTGATTATTTATATTTTGGCGTGTATGTGTAAAGTATATTTTACCATAGAGTAAAAATATTTTTTTGTTTTGGGTGATCGACCGAATTAAGAGGGTTGCTTTTTATAAGTAATTTGTTGCTGTTAGTCGTAAAACAAAAATTTCTTTACTTGAATGATATTAGAGTTCACGTTTGTGAAGTTGTAATGCAGTGTGAGGTTGACGGACGAGGAGAGAGAGAGAGAGAGAGAGAGAGAGAGAGAGAGAGAGAGATCTCAAGCTTAACGACTGAATAACGTGAGAACAATCTATACACTAATACGGAGTTAATGATCGCTTTACCACACATATACGTACATACATAGGTTCAAATAAAGTCAATCTTTATAAAAATTTCGCCTAAAATATCAATCAGGTGGTTGGCGAGTGGTCCAAGACTTGATTTGCGAGTCAAATGTCGCAAATTTGATTTAACACAGAAAAAGCATGGCTGAGACAATTCCCCGAGAAACAGTGAGTTGACAATCTTGCAAAACATCGTTAAATTCGAAACCAGCATTTTAGAGAAAGAAATCAAACAATCCTGAAAGGCTAATACAGCTGGAACAAAACCAACGGAACCTCAAAGTGTCATCAAAAAGTCGCGAAACCTATTGCATTGAGTTAAGCTAAATGGTCGAATCCTAAACAAATCTACATTCAATTCAATACTTAAACCATTTGTATTATAGTCCATTTATAGTCCTAATAAATTTTATTGTCAAGTCACTCATAAACTTCTTCTAACACATAAAAGATCCAATTTAGTCCGTAAAGAAAATTTTGTATTTATGCTATCATAAATCACCCGCTAATTTTGAGTATTAAAATCACTATGCAATGAAGACAATCAATTAATCAAACGTTGTGATGGGCACGCAAGGCTTATGCTAACAAGTCGAAATATGGTTAAGCTATTTTTTGATATTTTAAATCCAATTTTTAAAAATAATTTTGAAAAAAACCAAAAAATTGCTTCAAAAAATTAGTGTTAAATATTAAAATAATATTAAAAAATGTCCAATTAGCAATAGCCATGTCATGAAACAAAAGACCAGATGTTCTAGAAAAGACATTTTTTATCAAAAACTTTCAACTCTGTTATAGACATCAAAAAAATTGATATTAAAGGAATAGAGAAAGCATAAACCTTAGGACTGAATTGCATTCCCATGACATAAGACTTTAGGATCTTAAATTAGCACCAATAAATAGATTGTTAGTGACAACCCAAATTAAGCTTCGCCATCAATGCAAGAAGGTTTAGCTCGACTGGATTTTCCGACATTGCCCAAACCGGATTAATCCTAAGGACTTAAAGATGGTCCTCACTCAGAATCAGAAAAGGGTATCCTTAACTTTGCTGTGGAGTCTAGTACAATAAAAATCTGAGCCCAGGCTTGTTAGTCTCTATCGGTATAAGGTATCAACAGAGACCTGCCCTGCCCCATCCAAATTTCCATAGCCCATATGCCCAAATCAGTCAAAGTTACTAAACGTCATCTCCAACCTAAAGCTCACGGCCCTAAATTTGTCTTTCCATCCCTTTCCCTGTTCAAATTGTGTCATCTCTTCTCCTAGGGATAGCTCTTGTCTTTCTATTCACAAGTTATCTTTTCGTGCTTTTGTCTTGTTGTCAAGAATCCATTGTTATCTTGATCATATCAAGGCAAAAATTCAAAAGATTTTCGTTTCTCCTTTCTACAATTTCCTTCATATTTTTATCACTAACTTATTTTTCCTATTTGAGTCAGATGTGCATGGGAACATGACTATCATCATCATGATAAGATGTCTCCCCCTTCATAATCTCTCAATAATGCCGAATTATTCCATTAAGCTAAACTTTTCAGGAAAAAAAAAAACACTTGAGGTGTAGTCAATTAAGGAGGAAAATGGTCCAAAAAGTCCTATATCTTTTGTACGACTACAAATTTAGTTCTAAAGTTTACAATTAATGTTGTCCTAAACCTTTTGACAATTTTTCAACATAGTTTAATCGGTCAATTTAGGAATGAAATACTAATATAGTAGTTCAATCAAAGCTGGCCATTCTACATGGCATGACTAGTAAATTCAATGTGTTGATGAGAAAGTCAAATAAAAGTTGGAAAAAAAATGAAAAAGTGATAATTTGTACGCTAAAAAATATAGTAATTGATAAATGTGTCGGAAAGTAACAAACAAATTAATCAAAAATCAAGTAATCGGAAACTTTTTTTTGTCAACAGTTTTTTTCATGTTATCGACTTTCACAACTTTCCCTAAAATCAGTATTAATGCATCTCTAGACACCAACACGCTTACTACTATAAATAAGAAAAAGGGGAAAAAGAGGAAGGTGTTCCTCGTCTTTTACTTTCCAATAACACCCTTAACATTTACATATATCTTCCTTACCCAATTAAAACCACACCATCATGAGCAGATAAATCTATTTTCCTGTACTCCCTCTTTATCCTCCCTCTTTATCGGTTCTTTTGTATTGTGTTGTCGCATCGAACTTGGCCTCAATTTGGTAAATAAGCCTTTGATTTAACAAAAACAAAACAAAATACACAACCAACACATGCCTTAAAGGGAATTCACGTTCCAAAATCATCTCCTAATTGAACACTCTTAGTCTACTTTGTTTCAATATTCTGACATTTTTGCATAAATTAACTTAATCTGTGCTATAGATGTTATTTCTTTCCTCTCTTAAATTAGAATGTGTTTTTGTATGATTAACTAGATGGTCAGTTTTACCAATAAAATTTTTACATTTCGAGTCAATGATGCTTTAACAAAAAGACTATTTATAAGTTATTTAATTATTTATTTGGTGATTTTGAACTACCTACATATGTCTTTGATTTATGAAGTGTTAAATATTATAGAATTTAGCTCCTTAAAAAATTTATTATCTATCTGTATGATTTCAAAATTGATTTGGATATTTTTTTTTTTCACATGCTAGAGTGATAATACCAACATAAAACATAATCATCTAACTTCTGATCAATGATGCTCTTATAGATAAAGTCACAATACCGTTTTAAGTATAATTATGCTTTCATAAGGGCAGCATATGTTTTCATGCATATTTATGCTCGATTTTTTCTATTTTCATGAAAAATATTGGCATAGGTATATAATAAGAATGCTGAAATATCTTTTCTTGGCTCTATTCTGTGGTATTGAAAGGGCCATAATTCCTACCCACAACATATTGTAATACATATCGAGGAAACTTAAGTGCATTGGCACAACCCACATTTGTTGCTATTTTTTTGTACCTTCCTTAAATGGTAGATTTGCTCATATATGAAGCCATTACTCGACAAATCACACCACATATAACGAGAAGGCATCTCGATTATTTTTCACCTACCTTAAATGCTGCATTTGCTCGTTTCGGGAAGTAAATGGAATTGTCCAATTGACAAATTGTCAAAGTTCTCACTTTAGCTATATGACTAACTCCTCCCACTATAAAAAGAGCGAAATGCAAATAGCTCTAATCACTATTCCAGCGGTGTTCAAGACATCTCAGTTGTTCGCCGCTCATATGATAGATTTGATCTTGTTCACACTCTCAAACTTGTACTAAGATGGTTAAGAGGCCTTATGTACGACGAACTGTTGGGATGTCTTGAAACATTTTCTCATCTCGGGCCGTGAATGACCCATGTTAATGATGCGGAAGATGATGGGTCCTTCCATCATAACCATCTTTTAGCTCTAAATTGTCCTTGTGAATAATTGTCTCGTCATCAATGTGAGAGTACGAAATCCTACTTTAGTCTGTGCTTGGGTTCAATCAGTCGGGTAATAGTTATATGGTTATCCTTTAGCTTCATTGGCTCCAATCGATGTACATATCATTTGAACATCATTGGGTTTACGAATTTGTTTCTTTTTTCCTCCAGCACTGTTATCCCAACAGTTGGCATGCTAGCAGGACCCATTTTTGTTATTGTTATTGTACTTTTCAAAGTATCGATTATTTTCTCACACATGTATTTAGATTTATCGAGGGTTGATATATATTACTAGTGAAATTTGAAATACGATAAAGTATTGTCGTAGATTGGTCAAATAGGACTTACTTTATGTGGTTTGGATATATATGACAATACTTTTAAAAAACCCATTAATATGATAAAATTGTTATATCAAAGTATAAAGCAAATGGAACTAATATTGACAGATGCTAGAAAGATGAACATGTCAATGAACGTTTCTATGTGGTTTTAATTTAGACACGTGATCCCACCTAAATTAATGCAATCAACATGCATAAAGTTAAAGTGTATTAGCTGTCCACGAAAATAATATCACAATTATCGAAGGCTTGTATCATTTGATAATATCATGTGAATCGCTAGAAATATGTGAAGTGTATGGCTAACCTACTATTGAAAGTTTTGTAAGGGGGTTGGAGCAGGCTACCATGAGACGAAGTATTTATTTCTAAAGTCTAGTGCAAGCCTATTGGATCAAATGACAAAGAGTTCTGAAAAATAAATTTTCTACTTTTTACTAAAATTAGAGGTCATTATTGGTACTTTGAAATACGTAAGACCGAAGGATAATTGTTCTCTCTTCCATAAGACCTATGTTGACGCTTGAAGCCTTGAATCATGAAATTGGAGTGTCCGTTGAAACAACATATATGATCTACGCTGAAGCTTGAATTGGTCTAAACACTTTGAAAATTGATTTTTCCTATATATATATAGGGTCAGAGATTTTTCATGTTTACAAAATGGTGATAAAGTAAGCAAAGAAGATACAGTCAAACACGCTAATCTGGATTGCCCATCTCTGCTCCGATTGATCATCAACGGCTTCTCGCTTCCTCGCGTGGAAAGTTACCGAAGTAGATCCGAAATGGAAGGAGCAGAATCGATCATAACAAAATTGGTTGACGCCTCTCTTTTTCTCTCTCTCTCTCTCTCTCCTATAATCGACTCCATTCCCACATATAAAAAGCTGAGACAAGGGGGAAGCTGACATATGCTCTCAAGTGAACCAGCTAAAGAAAGCATGTCTCTCCGGAAATACCCATTGACGTGCATCATCGCCTCCACCACTGGCTTACTGCTTGGCTATATTTCGGGAGGATTTATGTTAGAATGCTTTATGGATTCTGCTTGCTTGCCTATTCGACCTCCTTAGTGCTTGCCTAGCTATACGACCTCCTTATTGCTTATACCTAGTATGTCCGGATATGTGTTAGAATACTTTATGGATTCTACATATATTCTCGAATTATTCTCTAGGATTGTTTCCTAGCTAGTATATGCTTTTCTGAATTAGGCTTCATTGTACTTATTTATCCTGGCCTTGTGCCCTAACAAAATATATAACTTTTCTCTCTATCATCGTATCAAAGCACTTGCTATGGGCTTTTATTTCTCTGCTGTGAGGTACGTCAAGTTCACTCTTCTCCATTGCCCTCATCGATCCAACGACAACACAGAATGGTAAGGCAGGACAAGGGAGGAACACGCGCCAATGTTCACAATTTGAAACAGGCTATTTCATATTAGGAAATAAAAATCCAATTTAACTTATACTATTTGTATCATATATTATCCAAAAATCAGATTAAAGAAAAACAAAAAGAAACAAATCAACCCCGTTTACGGAAAACAAGAGAAATTTGCTCCTTTTTAGCCCAACTCTAAGAAGGAACCGGTTCAACAGTACCACTTCTTTGGACATCACATTCTACAATGGCATGCTCTTCTTGTTCTTCAACAACGGATTCGTGGAAGTGTGGTACTTGAATCGGGACTACCCCATGAAATTATGGAGATCGATTCCTCCTTCCCACAGAAATCGGCCGAGCAGCACGTGCTCTCAAGAACATTTGCTTCACGAATACATACTTAGTCGAGGCGGCAGGTGAGATTTTGCTTCTCGCAAGGTTCATAGGGTATTTCTGCCATATTTGCACGTCACATTAAAAGGATATCTTAGGGCCATATGGGACTCATCATGACTAGATTATGCAGTATTAATTTCTTCAATATACTTATATAGTTACTTAAATGTTCTCTTAATAATGAGTATGTAATCAATAATCAATCTAACATTTTCATAAATGAAGTCGAGCAATCTATATCTAAGTTGGTGAGTCATTAGAATGTTTATGACAGTTTAATCTAATTGATTTACTTTTTCAAGTTTACATAGAGTCACCCGTATATGCAGTCAAAATCAATGCATCCTTGAATTCTTAGAAAATTTGAGTTTCATAGTAGGTCCGATTATAGCGATAAGCACAATATTTCCGCCAAAAAAATCAAATTAAGGGATATTATATAAATTTAAATACATTTTGAAAACAAAAATTAAAACCCCAGTGGCAACCAGCAACCTGACATTACCTACCTTTTGGGTAAATAAAATCAGTTTGCATCCTTACTTTTGGAATCTATATTTTTTATCTAGGGTTTTATTACTGGGTTTCAACTTGCTCCTCCCACTTGTAGTCCGTATCACTTATTTATCAAATTGCTATTTTTTTAAAAAAAAATTACCGCCATCAACTTCTTCCTTGCACTCTCTTGAAAAAACACCAAAATTCCAAGGGAAAGAAAAACAAAGAAAAAAACATAAAGATTACAATAAAAAAAATAAAGATAAAAATAATCACGTGTGACTGAAATATTAAAGAAAAAATCCACGTAAGATTTGCTAGAAATGACACTCGAATGATCGATTTTATTCCGATGTCACATATCAGTTGGCAAAAAAAAAGTTATGACACTTAAGTAAGGGTCCATATAAAAATTATGGCACTCCTTCTGTTCTTCATCCATATTTAATATCCGATTTGATGTCAATAACTTATTTCATATATAGGGCTGGACCAATAATATTTTCCATTTTCAATAGCCCCAGTATATCTACGAAACCTGTTGTCAATATATTTTATAAAAAAAAAATTGAGCCCCCTCCTATACCTCAGTTAGTTGTACTAATTATTGAATTAGACATCACGATTCGTAATGAAACATATATCTCAAATACATGTGCAAGATTAGATTAATTCAAAGAAATAAATGCGTGAAGCGAAGACCGATATTATCTAGAAAGCAATTTCAAATAAAAATAAACATAACAAAGTAAGTCTTCCCTCCAATTCGGCAATTCCTTTATTGCCGTCAGTATTAAACCCACTACTGCCACTGCACAAGCGATTACCCACCGTATCACAACAAACTGCAGCTCATTTGCTTCAACTTCATTGCAGATGCTCCAAGATTCTCAGATACTTTTACTTTTGACTCAATTTTTTCATATTTCAATCATAAAATAGGCATAATCAATTGGGAGAAATACTGAATGTCAAGAAATTATAAGTTGTACGTCTCTTAAATTTTGGTATTCCCTTTGATTCTTGCAACCCTTCTTTTCTTCTTCTGCCAATTCTTTTTAAGTTTCTTTTCTGCGGTTTGTTTTAATCAAGACTTTTTTCTACACGTCAAAATTGTCAACTTGGCATTTGAGAAATCTCTTGCCAACAACGAGATTAAGAACATGCATTTTTTGGCCGGAGTCTTCTCAAATTTCAATAGTCTGTCAATTGCTCTCAATTGTCGTCCCTCTTTTCCAGAATTCTAATTGGCACGCTAATATTATCTTTGAAATTGTCACATGGACCAATCACTTTTTATAGTTAAAAAAAAAAAGCAAAGGGACATCCTAGCCATCCAAATTAATCGTGTGAATAACTCCATACCTTCAAGGGTAATCCTAAATTGTAAACTGTTACTCTTAATTTTTTTTTGGTCATAAGGAAATTTTTGATGAGGCATTGAGAAAATTCTATAACTTCAGAAATATCGAAAACCGAGAGACTTATAAATTGAATCCCCATTCACTCAGCCTCTTTTTTCCTTTCTTCTTTTCACCTTGCTCCAATGAAAAGACCACTAGGGTTCTAATATCTATTGGAGCAAGGTGTCAAGAAGAAATTGCAAAAAAAAAAAAAGAGGCCTTCAACATAAGCCAAAGTGAGTTTCTTTTATGCGGTTTGTTTTGATCGGTTTTTGATTCAGGATATTTCTTCACCCCGTCAAAATTGTCAACTTGTATGCTGCCTTCCTTCAATAAACACTCAGTTTTTCTCTTTATTGAAGCAAAGCAAAATTATGTTTCAACAAATCAATCTTAATTTATATCTAGGTGTCTCAAAGAGAAATCTCCACGCAGAGCTTCAATTGCCGTCGCTAATCGACATCTTCCTATTCCTCGTTCGTTCCCAATATCTATAATGGCACGAGCCGTGGATTCACAAGATACGATTGCTAATGGCAATAAATAGAGCACCTCCATACAAAGATGGATGGCTAGATGACTCATACATTGCATGCCTCCCCTCACACAGTCATCGTGGCCGAGTCCATGGGTCGTGGTCGAGCCAAGCGGCCATGGAGGATGAATGGGTCATTGACGAACCTGTGAATCCCTTCGGTAAGATGAGATCATGCCTAGGGCATGAATGAGCCATGATGGTGGGGCTCAATATCACTACCCTCCACGTCATTTACTTCTGGTGTAACAGCAAGTACCAGTTTGACTCGGGCAAAGTCAACTAAGGATAAACCCCTCCGTGCAGTCCGGGGCAGAAATATTGGCGGTTATTACTTAAATAAAGAATTAGAAAACTCTGATGCCTTCGCCAAAACTAACACACTCCAGCTTCTGCTTTCAGGAATCGCCTCCCTCTTTTAGCCGTTTTCTCTCCTCCAACTTTAATCTTAGAATCAGGCGACATGGCGTCTTCCGACGACAAGGCAGAGAACTTGCCGGAAAGGGTCTCCACGTACTACTTCAAGAACCACGATGACGAGCCCGTCTCGTTCTCCGTCCTCCCAGTGAGGTGGAGCGATAGGGAGGGCGGCGATGAGGCGACCTCCGAGACAATATTCTTGCATGGGACTGCCGATAATGGCCTCAGGAAGATTTACAGGGAGGTCAAGTCTTGGAGGTTTGATCTCGGCAGCTCGAGGCCACAAGTGTCAGTGCTCTCCAAGGACAACATCTGTTTCAAGCTCGAGGATCCGAGGAGGAGCTTTCAGGATACGACCAGAACCGTGTTGATCACGTTGCACTGCCTGCACTACGCCAGGAATCACCCGGATGCATCTGGACAAGCGCTGTGGAAGCACTTGGCTAGAACCTTGGGGTACACTCCTATCAGTGGGTTCTAAGAATTTGCCGTTTGACATCTTCACGTGTTCTGATTTTGCCTTTTCTCAATCTGGTTTAAAGGTTCTATGAGGTCCGGCCTTCTGCGAAGGATTTGCAAGACCATGTGGAGTTAATTAAAGAGGCTATAGGAAGGGATGATGCATTGGCGAAATCCAAGGTTGTTCTTGTTCCTGTCATTTCTTCTTCTTGTGGTGATATTCTGGCCATTGACATGTGGTCGCTATCGAAAAGTTGTAGATTGCTTGCCTATTTCAAATTGTCGTGACGAAAGGTTTAACTGAGACCAGAATTCTGGAGCACCATTTTTGTTAATTATTTTTGTGCGTGCCTGTTGTGGTAAATGAGCCTGTGTCAAGGATGAGAAATGTTTGAGTTGTTGCTTAGGCATTCATATGACTCCTCGACTACAGAGCAATCGTCAATGCACAGACCGCTGTTGAATTGCTTGTGATATTTTCATTAGGTTACAAGTTCCTTCCAATTAAAGTTGAGCATTGACTTGAAGTTTGATCAAGTTGGAGTCCATTGCAATTAGAGTTCAGCACTGATCTGAAGTTCATCGACTTTCAATGCTGTACTAGTTTAGGGAAGCTCTCAATGCCTGGAAAGTTTTTGACTACTGTCTATAACTCCAGTGCTATAAGATACAAGTGGCCTTGCTTTTTCTTTTCTTTTTACTATTTTTTTTTGTCACGATTTTTTCTGCAAACAGCTAAAGCTACTTCAAAAAAAAAAAAATTTCTTTGCTGGAATATCCATGGATATTATGTTTTTAACAAATGATTAGAAGAGGCTTCATAGATTCATCTTTTTAGGTCGGTGTTGCATGCGTACAGTAACCTGGGTTTGCCTGTTCAAGAAAGTGGGGATCATCTTTGTTTTTTTGCCAAAGAATGTGAAAGAGATGATTGCTTACTGAAGTGAAATTTTAGATTCAAATTCATGACAAAATCTTGGATCTTCCTTCTTTGTCTGCCAATGGGGGGTCATCATGTCTTGTTAGGAACAATTAGGACTTTCGAAGTTTATGAAATGAATAGTGAAAAGTAGGAGTTTTTTGGGGGTCAGATTGCCATTGTTCGTTTGGACGTTCAGTAAATGCCGCAAACAAAATTCATGCAGGTTCTGAACAAATTAATGGAAGAAAAGCCCTGGGAGAGGAGCAAATCTGGCAAGGTTAGGTCCTGTGCTTTTTCTTTATCTTATTATATTTTTCTCTGCACTTTCTGCTATTTTCCTTTTATCTGTTCCTCTGAGAAGGTTTTCTTTGGATCTTTTAGAATGTTGCCAAACCTAGTTTTATCATGCATGACACTGAAGATGTTGGGATGGAAGATGTTGAAGATGGTACCGCCAAGGAGGATGATTGTTTTTATTCTGTTTGTGCGCAATGTGATAACAGTGGTGACCGCTTATGGTACGTGCTTCCTCCTTCAGTTTTCTTTTTCCGATACATGCTTTTTTGGTCTGTTAATTTCTAGAAATTTAGCTATTTGAATACTGTTGGTTCCAATTCTTGGACTAAAATTGTAGTTTGTCTCTTTTCCAGTTTGATCCTGAGACAGTCTTCCAATTGTTTTGATGCTATTGCGTTGCTTCAGTTCTTATGAGAGAAGCACACTCTCTCCCTATGAGTGTGTTGCTTATAGTGGCAATGGTAACTGGGAATCAGCCATGAGTGTAGTCCATTTCTATATTCCACTTGCTTTAACAACTGTGAGACAATTGGATTTGGCCCGGTAAACTGGTCAATCTGGTTCTGACCAGGGTTGGCTTTCAAAAGTTTGTCAGCGTTGTTGAGGGAGAGCGTTGTGCCCGCTAGATAGGCAATAAGGTTTTGCCACTTTGTAAGGGCGCTCCATTGTGTCTATGTGCCATATGTTTTAATATTTTATACTCCTTAGCTAAAACTGAAATTCCAAAGCTTCCCAAGGTTGAAAATCAAACCAAGGACTCACATGTGAACGACCGCATGCATTGACAAAATGGATTCCATTTAATCAAGGGGTTACATATAAATATTCTTTTGGAACGCCAGTTCACTAGCTAAGCGCGGTCCCAATACAGTCTAACTCCTGTTTGGTTCGAAAACATTAGAGTAGAATCCAACTTGGTCTATCATATACTAGCTTTGATGAAAATTCTCTTCTCTACCTTTGGTCTACTCTGGGTGAAAGGCTATATTCCTCCATGACAAAGCCATCTGAGCAAATGCAACCTGGAAAAAAAGTTATACCAGATAGTGAAGAGAAAAAAGCAATGCAGCCCGCTTCAGAGAAGTCAGATGACTCATCTCCAGCACTAGATGCTGACACTGAGAGGAGGTCATTTGTTCTCATCCATTATCTTTGTTGGTATTTAATGATAAGCAAATGTGCAATTGTATGATGTGCTCCGTTTTATTTAATTATTCACTTATGTGTTCCCACGATATGCAGGCTTCTGAATCTAATGAAGGAGGCTGAATCTTCAGTAACCATGGAAGATGTTATGAGAAGGCAGAATGTGCCATCTACTTATGCACAATATCAAAAGTCAACTGTTGATAAGGCAATTACTATTGGGAAAGTGGAGCGTTCGGTTCAGGTACATACTTACACACTTACTCAATGCGTGAATAAAGATACTTTAATTGAAAGATTGCATATGCAGGCTGCTCGAGCAGCTTTGCAGAGGCTAGAGGAAGGAGGCAGCAATGAAGATGCAAAAGCTATCTGTGACCCAGATGTTCTAGCTGAGATATTCAAGTGGAAGGTTCAACACCTTCACATTCTATTTTCTGTACTCGTATTTGAGACTATTTCCCATTCGAGATGCTCTCTCTCTCTCTCTCTCTCTCTCTCTCTCTCTCACACACACACACACACACACACATACACACACGTCTGGTGTAATTTGCACCGCTGCTTGATTGAAACAATACTTTGCAACTGTACTCAAGTTTTTCTCTTAAGTGGAAAAAATAACTAGGCTTTTAAGTTATCAAATTGCTTCCATTTGTGGCCTAATATGAGCTTAGACTGTAGATTAAGCTTCTTAGATTTGATGTCGTCCTTTATTTTTTAGCATTGCTTGCATCAGTTATTTGATTTGGCCATTCATCAGTTATTTATTTATATATTAAGTTCGTGTAATCAGCTGTTTCTTTATCTTTTATAACCATTGGAGGTTCATGCATAATTTATCTCCTTTTTTTTTTCCTGATACTCGAGAAAAGAAAAGTAGGTTAGTTCACTCACATAGCCAACTCTCGATATTTGTTGCCCTTGCTATGCTTCTTATCGAATTCTTTACATCCTGCCGTAATTCTTTTTTTGATGAACAGTCTCTCATATGCTGATTTGATTGCCTGCAGGACAAGCTTGGAGTGTATCTTGCACCATTCACATATGGTATGCGCTACACTTCCTTTGGTCGGCATTTTACGAAAGTGGATAAACTTCAAGAGGTGATGTTTTGTGAATCAGAAGCCTTTTTTTGTTTGCCGATTTTAGTTGGTCTTATGTGCTTCGTTTTATTTGCTTTTTTGGCAACTTGTTACTCACCAGAATGAAATGTGTAAGTGATGATCAATAAATTGATTTTCGACCTTCTGTTATGGAGATTTAAAGATTTATGGACCGCCTTTCATTTGATAGGGAAAAATAGTACTTTCAACATAGAAGGAACCAAATGTGCACCAGCCCATGTGGAAAGTAACACTTCTATGAAATTCAAGGGAAGTCAACACCTTGCAAATTGTTGCTCTGTTCATGCTTGCAGAAAGCTATTCTGGAATCTCCAAATTTACTTAAATCTGTTGCCATTTAATGGAAATTCTTCTTAATTTGGTTTGAAGAAGTGATATGTCTTGATAGAAGCTTGCGTCTTATATTTCTATATGATGATAATTATATGGGGTGAAGGGCAAATTTTAATGATACATCCTTGGACGCA
Source organism: Rhodamnia argentea (assembly GCF_020921035.1). NCBI lineage: Eukaryota > Viridiplantae > Streptophyta > Magnoliopsida > Myrtales > Myrtaceae > Rhodamnia > Rhodamnia argentea. The sequence goes on from NC_063154.1 coordinate 23,286,902, forward strand.
GATTGTTAACGAGCTCCATTGGTATGCTCGGGATGGTGACATGGTAAGAAACGTAATGCTTAGTAGTTTGTTTACACATTGATGCTTGAGAATTTTAAACCTGGAAGATCATGCTGATTTGTATGTGATTGGCAATATAAATGGCGAGGTTCCTCCTGTGTGATTGAAATTCTGAATTGCTTTGCTTGAGCTTATATTTCTACAAATGAATCTGACAACCATCACACACCCTTGTGAATATTTAATCTTTCACCAGTGTTTGCCATAAAAATAGAAATCTGTTTCTTACATTTTCCCCGGTATGTCTCTGTTCGTACGACTTTTATGTCACTCATCCAACTCATAAAAATTGTGTTAAACAGATTGTTGACTTCTGCTGTGGGGCTAATGATTTTAGCTGCTTAATGGCAAAGAAGCTTGAAGAGACCGGAAAGAAGTGCTCTTACAAAAATTATGATATTTTTCCACCTAAGGTAATTAGCGCGTGCTACCTCGTTTCATTAAGTTTTATGCGTGAAGGATGTTTTTGTTGTCTTTGCAGACGGTTCTGCAGCATGGTAAATCCTTTTTTATTTTCTCATGGAAATTTTTTAATGTACGGTTCTTTTTGTTACTATTGTTGGTAAGCTCGTTTCTAGTGGTTGTTCACTTGTTTCATTGGGCGGAGGCTGAGGGACGTAGAGCCTTTCTTTGTTCCTGTTCCAGGGTAGACAAGAAGAAACAATTCCTTAGATTGCGGAATGGAAATTTAGGGCTGCCATACTTGTCGAGTATAGTATCCGAGGTTAGACTCGGTTGTTTATGAGATAATTGTACTGTCTCAAGCATCCATTTGTACAATATTTGGAGGAGCCACGGAACAAACAACACCGGCAAATCTGTGGCTGGTTATGTTTGAGTGGTCAAAGGGGTTTTGGAGGAAGCTTCTAAGGAGCCTTGTTAGTCAAAGAAAGGGGTACAAAAAGTTTAAGAAAAAACATCTAAAATTAGAGGTTAGAGTTAAGAGCATTGGCATAAGAGCTAGAGCTTAAAGAAGGAGGCTTGTAATGTGAGCTGGAGCACAAAGGAAAGTGTTCCCAAATGCATGAATTCATATGACTGGAAAGTTGAATTTTGGATGGGAAAATACTAACATATTTATGACAACGGAAAGTTCGAGATAAGAATGCGTCGATGACTGTGTGCGCATTTGATGATAGAGTTGAAACGAGTGCATGCCTAGAAAACTGCTTGGAGTGGCTCTAATAAGGATTATACCAGAGAACTCCGCTTCAGATGTTCTTGGCATACAAGAGAAGAGGCTATGGAACATGCTCATGAATATCTGAGGCAGATATCCTACCCTACAGACATGGCCCTTCCTATGCCTTAAACAAGGGCCTGCCTTTTAGTCTCCAGAAATCATGACTCCATACCATAAAATTTAGAAGTCACTAAAATTTTCTGAACTACAAGATCTACAGAGTGGCAAGTGAAGAACATACTCATGTCACCAATTCACCTCATCAAGCTAACTGTGCAACTCTAAACATCTAAGGACATCAGGCCATGAGGGAAGAGGGAAAGTGTTTAGGAAGACGTAGGAGATGTGTATGCTATAGAGATCATCCAAACTCAGTCTTGTTCCACAACTCAGACGAGAGGACTTCTTCAGGATTGTCCTCGTCAGCATAACCCCAGCGTTTGCATCGTTTCAGGTCTAAAGTAAGCTGTATCCTTTCTATGTTAGAGAATCTGGAGATGCTCTTATGTTGTGAGTTCTGGCATTGGATTCTCTTTGAGGAGGATTTGATCCCCACGAGGAATTGTGGGTCGAGGCCAGCTGGCTATATTCTGGAGATCAGAGGGGGGGACCCTAATCCATGGGTCCTGAGACCAAGGGTCCTGGGAAGATGACTGATGTTGGGCTGCAGAGATTGTGGTGGCTGTACAGGCTGAGGAGGGTTATTGGCATAGAACTCTGATAAGGCTTGTCTGATAGCATCATCTCTGCTAGGGTCTTTCTAGGCTGTGGCCTGGGGTAACCCATTTCTTACGCTTTAGCATATTTGCTTTGACCAATTCAGTTTTCAATGAATGACATGAAGAAGAATAATTGGTCGACTTAGCATTTGCTGGTACTGCTGGTGCTGCTATGATCTCTGCAAAATGTACATGGTAATTGAACCTGGGCTTGCCTTCCTGTAAGCCTGGTTTTATATGGTTTCTCCTTCTTTTGATTGCAGAATAACTTCGAGTTTGAACTGAGGGACTGGATGACTGTCCAACAAAGAGAACTACCTTCTGGGTCAAAATTGGTAAGAGGCAGAGTTTTTCATTGGGTTTATTGGCCCTTTCGCTTCCCTCTCTCCCTCCATTCCTCCCTCTCTCTCTGAACATATCCATGCGTAATTGAGTGTTTTGTCATTCTATTATGTTGCTTCCTGAGTAGATCATGGGGCTAAATCCTCCTTTCGGAGTTAGAGCAGCTTTGGCGAACAAGTTTATTGATAAAGCTCTTGAATTCAAACCAAAGCTCCTTATTCTGATTGTTCCATCAGAAACTGAAAGGTAACTACTTTACTTTTAGCCCTCTCTTTTCCTTCGCAAACACTTAAATCTAGTGGTGCATTGCAGATTAGCTGAGAAAAAGTTTCAGTATGATCTGGTGTGGAAAGACGATCGATTCTTGTCTGGAAAGGTGAAATGGGACATCCTGTTCATCCTTCTGATCATATGTTTACATCTGATGGATTAACTGTAACCTTTCCTTTTTCAGTCATTTTATTTGCCAGGGTCTGTGGATGTGAAGGATAAACAAATTGAACAGTGGAACAATAAGCCACCATTGCTGTATCTATGGAGCCGTCGAGATTGGACTACAAAACACAGGACCATAGCCCAAAAGCAGGGTCACTTGCAGTCAAACGATGACTGCAATGGATCACTAGATCTTCATTATCTGAAAGATGACCGGAGCCTTTGCATCGGTACCCCGTCACTTACAAGTGATACCTCCATGCCAATGGGTAGGACTGAAGAAACCAAAGAAAGAGTCAATATAGCTGGAGATCAAAAAGAGTGTTTTTCTCGAAGTGACAGCGGGAGACAAAGCAGGGAGAGCCAGTCTACTGGTCCTTCTGTGGGGAAGGCCAATGTACCTCGTCAGCCCTCACCCAATTTGAAGATTGGGAAGTCTTGGTCCAATGATCGGTCCTCTAAAGAAAAGGCTGGTAGTAGAGAAATTGATGAGGAGCTGCCGGCAAAGGTAACCTCTCGTCGTCCCTCACCTAAGTGGTCAGTCAATGACCGATCCTCAAGATCACATGAAGTTCCCTTTGAGAAGGAAGTCAGCGGCATGAATTATCAACACGCTGACCCAGGCATGTCTATGTCACTTGTTGAGAACTTTTATGGTGGCCGAGGATCCACTCTCTCTGCTGATGCCAGCAGGATGTATGGACTGAACTACAATAGATATTATCCAACTCAGAACTCGGTGGGACCGGCTCATATGAGGTTCAATGCTAACTACGGACCTCATGTCTCTGAACCTGAAGAGAGATATTGGAGGGACCTGGATATGCGTTCGCAGGTCCGTCTTTATGGCCAGCAATATCCAAATGTGTCTACAAGAAATTACGGGGTAGGTTATGATCCCAGCAACGGTTTTGCACGCATGGGTTCCATGGCTGTATTAGCCCAGCGAGGAGACATGACTGCAGTGCAACGATATGCTCCCCGTTTGGATGAAATGAATCCAACGAGTACAAACAATGAGAGGCCTGAGGCAACCGTGATTCGTGGAAACGAGCATCTTGATCCTAACAGGGGACAAGGACCTCAATTTGGACACCAAGGCTATGCTTTTGGCTTTGCCGCTGGTCCTCGTTGGCCATACTATCGATAGAATACTTTCAGCTGGCTTCATGAATAGATGCTTGCAGAGGTGGTACTAATCTTTTGTTTTCTTCTTTCTTAAAGAAAATAAGGGAGGCAGGGATGACAATGACCCAGAATCCTTGTCTTAAAGTGAATGCCTTACGCACTAAAGTTATGATTGAGTTGAATTAACCTCCCCTCTCCCTTTCTTTTGACTTCAAGTCGCCTATGCGTGGAATTGGCTCGTCTTTTGCATTTATCGCCCTCTTCTGTCGGATTTAAGCTCCGGTTTAGTTGCCGCAAGATGGATTTTGAATAGTTCAAAAGTTGGATCATGTGAAATCCGCTCAATGTTTCTGCATCACTGATCCCAGCCTTGTCTAGCGTTCAAGGGCTAGAATATGCGAAAACTGCTCTCCACTCATCTTCTGCCCTGATCGCTCTTATCTCAGATTTCAGCTCTGTAAACAGTTACTAAGCCGCTGTTAATCATGAAGTGGATGTGCAACTATTCGCGTGTTTGCAGACTATGTGGAGTTGGCTATTTATTCTATCTTCCATGTTGATCGTTCTTGTCTCGTATCTAAGTTCTGTGTTGTGTTACTATGCTGTTTTTTACCACAATGATTTGAATGTATGTTGCGATTCATCGAATATATCTGTTCCTTGTATCTGGTAATTGTCTGATAGAACTTCTAAAATCAGCTGTAAGGAAGATACTTCATATATTTCTGATCTGTTTAATCCCCTAGTTGTTTCCTCCCCGACAGAAGTATGGCTATGTCTGCCGAATGGGAGTTGTAAAACAGTGCTCTTTGAGCTTTGCATTCTGAGACTGCTCTCAAGATTTATAACTGACGAAATTTAATTCATCCACACCAAAGGAATGCTTAAGATGGAAGTCCCTACATGAACGCGACCATGTTATTATTATGACGTCGGTTTTAAAGCTGTAGATTGATTCTGTAAATTCTGTTTTTTTCTTTCAGTGAAAAAGCGACTTAAAATAGTCATTGCCAACTAAGCATGTACATTTTATGAATATCCAGTTGAGCATTCCACGACTGCTGGAAAAGTTCATTTTACTATGTTTCTTCTGCAACTACATCATCTTTTTTGCATCAATGAGTAATTGCCTCTTGCTTTTATATTGCTCCTTCCAAGGCTATGGGATAAGAGAAGCTCAGGGACAGGAGCCAAAAGTTTGGATCATGGGGAATCAATCGACTCGACCTGACTGGTATGATGCTTACAAAACGAGGAACATACAGGAAGCAGACACCATTCTAACACACCCGAGGTTACAATGTATCCTTAGAGACATGAGTTGATATGCATTTGAACTAGGATCTCACATTTCATTCGTGTGTTTCTAGCGAACTTGAAAAAGGGTCCGAGAAAACCCTGTACAGTTAGCTCCTCGTAGAATCTATAGGATGCATCTGCACGTGGACAACGAATCTTCTTGCCTGTTTACTTGTCATGCTGAAGCCTAGATTGATTTCATTTCCTTTTGTAGAAATTCGATGCAGTGACTCGCCATTCATAAAGGATGGAGGCTTGAGCTTTTTCAGCGATATCGCACTCTTACTCATCAATGAAGTTCACCTTTTGAATGATAAACATGGAGCCGCTCCGGAGGCAATAGTTAATAGAATCAAAATTCCTGCTAGCAACTCAAATATCAAGTTGACGCCTCCTGCTCATGGGCACCTTCTAGATCCGTCTCTGCGACAATTCCAAATATTGAAGACCTTGTTATCACAAGGTACAATTTCTCGGAGTGAAAAATTACACCCAACAAAGACAATGATAACAGAATCAAATTCAAGAGTTCTCTTCCACGGAGACTGTCATCTATATAGTGATGTAGATCTAGATCTTCACATTAATTTTGTACGTGAAATATGCTCAGAAAACAACGAAGAACCCTCTCAGCTTGATCTACATTTTTTCGTTTTAACCCTTTTTGACTTAATGACTTTCTCTTATATAGAAATATTCAATCTTCCTGCTGGAGATCATCTGAAAAAAGGAAGTAGCCGCTCGAATTCTGTCATAGCTGTTGTTCCTTAGCAGGCTTTCCCAAAGCAGGTTCTATTGTTGCTATCCGAGCACTGACACTTTTGACAAAAGATGTTTCCATCTCTCTGACGATATCCGGTCCTCCTGTTGTCAACTCCAACAGCTATATCTTGGTCCACAAACAAACATCCTCAGACGATCATTATTCCAATATCACCCATGACATGATATCTTCAGCATCGACACGAACATCATCATTAGCTAATCTTTAGTAGCCGTGCGTGGATACATAGAAATCAGAGGCAGATCATTCATTGCAATATCAGAACCTTAGGCATACATTCCTCTGACAGAGTCAACATTGTCTCAACTTGTCTTCTCTTTCGCACAAGTTTTGCTAAGCACAAGCTAAAGCTTGTCTATGCGGAAAGAGAGTGAAAGATCTTCATCGGGCAGTCAAGAAAGCTCATCTAGGAGCTTCATCCAAAAGCAAGAGAACTTTCTGGAAAGTTGGCAATAGAAGCAGCTTAACCTTACCTTTTCTTCTGCTAGATCCACTTATTCTCCCCATCTTTTATACAGGCATAACCTCTTGCTCTCATTCCAATCAAGGCAATTCATAAACAGAAATTTTCGGAATCGATTTCAAGTTCCATCGAACTGCTAGATAGTAGTTTTACTTGGCTATTTGGATGTGCAAAGAAGCGTCCGTTCTTGAGCTTCTCCAGACTGCAAAATGAAGGAGGTCAAAAACTGTTCTGAAGGTCAAAGCAGCATTCATCTGGATATTCCTTAGCTTCAGAAGAAAAATGTAATCATCATTTCACCCACCACAATCTTTGAGCCACAAACTAGTGCTGGTAGGAGAGAGGGAAGCAGCGGAAACTCTGTTTCCCCCGCATTACCGGCTGTTCCCGCCCTGGAGAAAAAGTTGACTCTGTTTGCTCTCTGCCTTGCGATTCTTGAAAAAGCTGCCACTGGCCAGGGAGCCCTTGGTTTCATCTGGGCAACAGTTGTACCCCTGGGGGGCTTTGCCATTGCCTTGGATGGATATAAAGTCAGATTATTAGAAGACCACGAAGCTCACTCCTTTCTTTTTCTCGCTTCTCTCTAATTCGACCATGACCCTGCAACTAGAATGTCAGATTGAATACCTCAACCCACGATCACCAAAAACGATGAATGACAGACAAGCAACAACATATTTGTAGAACAAAGAACGTATGTAGACAGGCAACAGTTAATTAGAGGAAGAACCACTGTTGAATGCAGCAGCTTACATATTGTTGTCAAAGTCGACTCCTCTGCGGCAACCACTGTTGGATGAAGCAGAGGAAGACATGCCAGCATTGAGCGAAAACGAAGAAAAAATGTGTTCAGATTCAGACTTGATAAAAATGAAATCTGACTGAAATTGTTTTCAACAATCGATGAAAAATTTATATCATGTAGTCCATGTACCCTAAAAAAATCAAAATCAGAGACTAATCTATATAGATTCAGTTTAGGTATTCCGTGGAGCATGTGGTGTGTGGTTTTGGTCATGCAGTTTATACTGTGTACAAACTAACGACTCATTTCAATCCATCGCAATAACAGCAAATACATACTTAAATCACCAGCTCCACCTTAATCATATGAGATTTTAAGCCAACACTACCTGAAAATTCAGTTTATGTTTTCATTCTAAGGGCAACCAAGAATAGCATTTATCGAACTCACCTTAGCACAACTGGACTTCTAGCTCCAGACCGTGAGAAAATCGAAGCACGTACTTTCTGGAGATGGCACCAACGAGGATCAGAAGCTTGTAAATTAGGCGAGATGAAGCGACGACTATCATTCAAGAATGATCAGCCAGACGAGCCTATAACAGCACTACGCCACCTAGTCGCACGCTGCCAGCTCCCAACGGTCCTTACTCAAGCAACACGTTGTTCTCTTTTAGTTTTGTTCAGAATGAGGGTTGGCGAAGAGAACGTGAATTCGAGAAGAGAACACCAATTTTGGGATTTTTAATTTTAGAGTTTCATTTAATTTGGGCAAAAATGCCCTTATTGGAAATATCACATGCTAGCGAGCTCAGGAGATCCGAGCGAGCCTACCAGCCGGCGAGCTCAAGCCCTTATTTGAGATTGACTAGGACACTTTAGGCTCCTATTTCAAACAATGTCCACTTTGGGCCCTCTTTTAATAATAAAGGCACTTCAAATGCTTATTTGAAATTTTCGCATATTCTTATTAAAAGCTTAAAGTAGGTTAAATGTTTTGGTATGTATATGGATGTGTTTTAGTAATATTGGTTGGATCAGAATTGGGTCGCTAAAATTGTATTATATGAGATGGATAAATATATGTTAAATGGGTCAATTTGGATCGGACCATTTTCAACCCGACCTAACCCACCTATTTGACGGGCCTATCACTTAACTAACAAAATTTTCATAGTAATACAATGCAACTTATTATATTAAGTCAACAAAATAACTTTCATATTACATTAGGTGAATATAGCATTAAAAACATGAACCTCTCCACTTGATATCTCCCTAGGTTCATATCACATGAGATAGTACAAACTTGTGGAAGATGGTCAGATATATAGTGAGCTCGCCATTCTTTGGAATGGCTAATGCACTTTTGGAAGTGATACATTTTCAAAGGAATATATTAGTGAGTATTCTCCAATAATCAATTAAAGAAATATTAGAAGTTATAATGTGTGAGGGTTAAGTCACGTGCAACTATGCAATTATGTATAGAAAAAACAAAAAGATAAGCAGTTGTGTATGTAGTGGAATTAAGAATACACATATTTTAGCATAAATATACAAGAGACAATGAAAAGAGTGTATGGGGGTACTTATAGTCTTTACAAGATGGTTAACCTATTACAATATCAATTATGATTAATTATAAATATGCAAATTCACGGGAAATACATGCACAACGAGATATGAAGCACAAAGGGAGATACGGAAAATCTCCTAGTACTATATGTAATAATATACAAGTCGATCCATACATGTGAAATAGAGTTTCGGCACACAGGGCAACGAAAACGCATCATCAACCAACGATCCTTCCAAGAAAAGTGAAACAAATGCCTACACGAAGGAAGGACCCAATAGAGCTCACCTTCCATGAAATCCCCCAAGCAAATAGCACAATCCCCATGTTTGGACCCGAGTACGCGATTAAATCCAGTAAATCGGATCAGAATATGGGGACTGTGCCATTTGCTTGGGGGATTTCATGGAAGGTGAGCTCTATTGGGTCCTTCCTTTGTGTAAGCATATGTTTCATTCTTCTTGTATTGATAGTTAGTTGATCATGTGTTTCTGCTGCCCTATGTAACGAAACTCTATTTCACATATATGAATGGACTTGTATATTATTAGAGACATAGTATGGGAAGATTTTCCATCTCTCCCTTCGTTCTTCATATCTCTCGAGATTGTGTATAGATTCCCTGTTATTTTGGATATTTATGATTAATCATAAGTAATATTGTAATATGTTAGCCATCTTATGAAGCCTATAAATACCTCATATACTCTTTTCATTGTTTTCCGTATATTTATACAAAAATAAGTACATTTTTATCCACTTCATACATAACTGCTTATTTTTGCTTTCTGTACATAATTGTATAGTTACGCATGTCTTAACCCTTATACATTATAAATTGTAATATTTCTTTAATTGATTATTGAGGACCACTCACTAACATGTTCCTTGGAAAATGTATTAGCTGTTCCAAAGGATTGCGAGCTAACTATATGTCTGATTATATTCCAGTAGTTTATACTATCTCGATGATCATGTTTATTAATGTTATATTCACCTAATGAGATAAAAAAAGCTATTTTGATGAATTAATAAAGTAAGTTGCATCATATTACAAGAAAAAATTTGTTAGTTAATTGGTGGACCCGTCAAATGGATGGGTTGGGTTGAGTTGAAATTGGTCTTATCCAAATTGACCCATTTAACCCACATGGAGCGATTTTTATGAAATACAATTTTAACAACCCAAACCCGACTCCATATTACTAAAACACATCCATATCCATACCAAAATATTAAACATACTTTAAGCACTACATAAGAATATGTTACTTGGATAGATTGCAAACCTTAAAAAAAATTAATAAACTAAATAATATTGTCAGTAAATAAAAGAACTGAATTGCACATAAAGAACTATAAAAGTATACGTGTGTTGTAACGAAACACACGGAAATATTTAAAAAGTAGTCCTAAACCTATTGTACCTGTGCTAATTCAATTCTACATTTATCAATTTTGTCAATTTAGTCCTAAACCTTCTAAAGATTTGTTAATTCCGACTAGAAATCACTAACATGGACACTATCCCGTCCAATGTTGCACGGCTAGCATTAACGGGAACAATTTTTATAATTTTTTAAAAAAAATTATGATGCATCTATAATTTTCTTCTCTCTTGGTTCCTTTGCTTTTCTTTTTCTTTACATCTTTTCCTTTTTCTACGAAGCCAGCGAGGGTTGGAAAAAAATAAAAAAATAAAACAATTAAAAAATTATTAAAAAAATAAAAAAAATTACAAAAGATAAAATATTACAAAAATTGTCCAAGATGATGACATCTCTGACTCCATTTGATGTGTTTGAAATGGATTAGTTATGAACCCATTTAAGACCCATTAATTTTTTAGGATTTATTTCTTGGACAGATGTTTTTAAACCTTAAGCAAAAAATTAACATTTATAAAAATTTATACAACAAATAAGAAAGGAACACTGGAGCAGCGTTGCCATTATTCTCAATCGTACATGCATATGTATCTGGCCTCTAACTCTATACCACAATCGAAAACCAAATCTGGTGTTGCGACTCTAGTCTCTCCAATCGAGTCTATCGAGTATACTTTTATGTAACCTAAGAACTGTATATGCAGAGAAACAGTTCTCATGCGGTTGACGAACAGCAATGTGGCAAGTGGTTTTGAAGATACTTGCCTAGATCTTATCCATGATGGATCCAACTAATTATGAACACTGATCTTTGGAGTCACGCATTGGTCTCGCTCTATGTGAATATTTCGCAACATTTATGGCTTGGTTGGAGATGAACACTAGTCCTCACAATTGATTGTAAAGGATGTTGACCCAGGCACATGCAGAAAAGACAGGAAAAAGTAGAAGAAAAGGGCCCCATATCAGATTATTTACTGAGCTAATCAACGAGCATTCGTGAAGGAGTCGCCACCGGCGCCAATACTAGAGTCCAGAGATTGTAAAAAGACAGATCTATGAGAGATGAGCCTTTTCCTTGTGAGGCAAGGAGGGTTGTAGCCAGTGCTGCTACTGAGGAGCTGAGGCATTGGAACGGTAAACTTGAATTTTACTCGTTCAAGTACGTAAAAGTACAATCTCGGAGGGAAACCTGTTTATTTGTGCTTTGATTATGTAATATAATGGGCTCTTACGTTGTTACGGATAAGGTCTTATTAACAAGTATTCCTAATGTATTTCTTGAACACGTTTAACGGGGGAATATTATGTTTTCAATGCGTTAATTGTACGCATAGCGAAGACAATCAGTGAGTTAGAAATTGTAATATTGCTCCAATAGTTATTTAACAAGTGCCTAATACACTTTTTAACAAAATAGTTATTAACAAAATAGTGTTCTTTTCGATATGAGGGGCTTAAGTCGAAAACCCAAAAACGAGTGGAAAAGTGATTTTACATTATTTTTCATATTTATTTTGAGGATTTTATATGAATTTCCTTGTATCTGGTTTTCAAATAATATGTACCCCGATAAAAGAGACATATTGTGTGTGTATAGCTTGGAGTGTCGTGACTTGGCCAACAAAATCTAGCAATCTACAGCTCGATCGGGGCTTCGGATAAGTGTCATGATCTCCTTGTGGTGCTATCCCGTGACTAGAGCTTGCAATATGGGTCGTGTGCCCATTTTCTAACTCAGATTTAAGGGGCCCAACTTTAAATGGGTAACTCGTTTTCTATAAAAATGGGCTAAAATGGGTTGAGAAAATTTAATGCCTAAATAACAGGTCAAATATGGGTCACTTAAGTGACCCATATTTTAACCCATATTTTCGAAATAGAGAACACCCACGGCCACAAGTCCAACTCCACGAACGCAACCCCGACCCTCTTGATTTTCCTTCCTTTCGTTTCACTTCATCTCCATTCGCATCTTCTTCATTGAGGTCCGAGACTAAGAGCAACGAACACAGAGAGGAAGAACTGGTTCCGTGAGTCATGATTTCAATAAGCGGCTTCACTTCATTTACGTTTTTCTTAGCTGTTATCAAATCTTTGACAGTTTGATTCCAAGGTGCGCGTGTTTGATTCTAAGGGTTTCTAATGAGGGTGTGGGTTTCAATTGAGCTCGCGCGTATCTGAAATTGATTTTGGGCCTTTTTTGGTCGCAGACTCACAGGGGTTTGCTTTCGAGATGTCGGACCCACTGGATCCATTTGCGAGGCCTTGTGAGCAGTGAAATTCTTACAATTTTTAAGTTCTTTTTCAGTTTATAGACTTTTACATTTCCAATTTTATTTACTAATTTTTCTACTTTTTAATTTTTTTTTAAAAAATTTGATGTGAATGTTTTATTCGAATAATATATAAGCTTAAAGTGGGTTAAATGGGTGCGTATTGGTTTTCCTGAAATGTTAAAAGTGTTTTGGTATTATGGGTCGGGTGTGGGTCGGGCCAAGTATGGGTCATTGATTTTGCATTAGATGAATATGGGTCAAAACGGATTAAATGGGTTAATATGGGTCGGACCATATTCGACCCGACTTAAACCCGACCCGACTCACTCATTTGACATTTCTACCTATGAGTGAATTGAATAGTTGTGCTCTAGTTTACAAGTTTGAAGTTGTCGTAATCGTACTGGTTCGAGCTTGATTGCTAGTCTTTTAGCGGATAATCCGAGCTGTTTTGAGATATGTTGATTTGTGAGTTCATGCGATTCGTTTGGGACCAGTTTCAAGCCATTTGGCCTAGGTTTCGCCGTCGATCATCGTCGAAGAAACCTCGGCTGTTCAATGGTCTTCGTCTTCGCAAGGAAGACGAAGAGCAGCCAACTATGTTGACTCTGTCAACATCCGACGTTGCGCTGACGTGGTGCCACGTCAACTGGACCTAATTTTTAAATATATTTTACATAAATAAAAATAAAACCCCGATCGGACATTCAGCATTAAGCCACGTGTCGTGATCTGGGAATTTTTCGAAATTATAAAATCATTTTTAGAAATAAAAAATAAAATTGTTGATTGGACTGTTGGGAATTAGTCTCGCCGTACGATCTTGGCCGGAGAATCTAGTATGCAGATTGAACGGTCAAAAATTAGTCTTCCCGCTCTATCTCGGCCGTTGGTTTTAACATGCAGATTGGACGGATATGATTTAGTCACCATTTGATCTGAATCGTAGATCTAAGCAATCTGATCCAAGGGCAGTGGGTTAGCCACGTGTGCATTTCTAGACCGTAGGATTTGTAGTTAGATTAAAAATTCTCGGAAAATGGATAAAAATTTAGAAAAATTAGAAAAAAAAAAAAAAAAAAACTCAATGTTGCATTGTTTTAGATCGGCTTGGGACTCTTTCGGTCTGGGTCAAGCGCCCGAGAGGCGTGGATCGGGTTAGCCCGGACCGAAAAATATAAAAATTCATAAAAAAATAATAATAATAAAAAAACAGAAAAATCAACAAAAATTCATAAAAAAATTCTAAAAAAATTCCACAAAAATTAGGAAAATAGAAAAAAAAATCCCAAAAATTCAAAAAAAAAAAAAAAAAAAAAAAGGAAAGGGCCACATTCAATTAACCCAACCCAATTTTGTTGATTTTAGTTCGACAGTTAAGCCCTGTACCATCCACTCCCCCGCATCAAGGTTTTGAGGCCAATTCAGAGAGGAAATACACGGTGTTGGTGATTGCAGGTGGGTCTTCTTTCTTTATGAGGAGTTGACTTCTTTATTCAAGTTATTGAAATTTGACTCAGGTGGACTGCTAATGGTTGGGCTGTCTTAGCCAAGACTTGCCAATGGGAAAACTCCAACACAAACAGTATGAGGGGCGAGGTATGTAACATCTTGTCCCACATCGCCTAGGAAGAACATGTGGAGCCGCAGCGGGCGCTCACTGGTACCATTGTGGGCACAACGGGGACGTTGTGCCGCTGAGGGGGGAAGTATGTAACATCCTGTCCCACACCACCTAGGAAGTGAGGTCTTGGATGGTTTATATGGCTAGGCTCTTCTTAGATTTGCAAGACGCGTTTTTTGGGAGTTGTATGGGCGATCCTCAAATGAACAAAATCGTAAGGAGTTGGCGAGCCTTATGCTGCATTCCAAAGCAAACAATATTTTGCAAGTGATGCAGCGGAGGCCATTACAACGCTGGTCTTGACAACCTCTTCGAGGGGCAAAAATGATACGATGTGTTTGATAAGGGCCTCTGGCAAGGCGCTAATGAGATCCCTAGGGCTCAAAGGAGGAGAAGGTTGGTTTCGTTTGGTGCGATTCGGCCGTTCGCGGAGGATTTGTGGTGGATGGCGCCATGGATGGAGGTCTCTGCCATGGATTCAAAGTTAGAACATCAGAATTGCATCCCACCTGTTGGCATATTCATGAGGATGCTAATGGCAATCTTGCTGTGACTTAGAGAGAATTCTGCAACTAGGATTTGGCTTTTCCAATGTCAGATCACCATGGTGCCCCTGTTGATATTTGACAGTAGTTTGATTTTAGTACTCCAACAAAGAGAGACTAAGGAAATGGTTCCATTATAGCCTCTTCATATGATTCATAAAGACAGATCAATTGAGTAGTGACAACCAAGGAAAATCTGAAAGAAATTTTCCTAGAAAGCATCAAAGTCTATAACAACTCCCCTTCACAAAACGGAACAAATTTGGCAGATTGTAAATTAAGCCATAAGCTTCCGCTGCTCTGCTTTTGGTTTAGGTCTTCGTTACAGAGTGAAATTTCAAGCATCTGAAACCATGCGCACTTTATTAAATGATTGTTTGAAAAACCACTTAGCATATGCTCATCCGGTTAAATCAACTACAGCACTAGAACAACTTGTTCATGAACATCTAATTTGGATCAAACGGTTATCATCAAGTGAAAGCCACAGATTCTGGAGATCAATCTGAGATAACATTCATATTGAACAAGTTCAAAAAGCTACAGTCGAATCAACATTGAAGGCCCAAACAGCAGCGCAGTCGGCATCTCCATTGTCAACACCTCTGCGAGACGAGTCTTTGCACGAACTCGCCATTGACCAAGAAGAGAACTCCAACTCCAGATGGGTGTCCAAATACAACTCTGAACTCGAAATCACGGTGGGTCTTCAACCCCAACTCGCGCGGGGACCAAGTCACGACCACCAACAGAAAATAAAGAAGACCTCCTACTTCACAGGTATCACAATCCTTTTATATCAATGCGAAAATGTGTAAGTCAGTGATTCTCTTTCATCTCTTACAAATTTCAATTAAAAAATTTGGATTTTTTTTTCCTCCAAATAAAGTGTATTCGCTATTTTCTCAAATCATTTTTTTCTCGAGTTAAAAGCTTTCTAAGCAACAACATGCTGCAATTAGTCACATGTTTTGGGTGAGCAACACCAAGTTTTTGGACAGGCTTGGATTTTGAGAACTTCAAACCAGAGCAACTACATCTTGACTTATTTTCCATCTTCACAATAATTACATCTCCGTTTCATTAGCATTTTTTTAGCAAAGGTTTCATTAGCTTTTGAGTGTGTTGTTTTTTTATCTATCATTATTCAAGAAACCAACTTTGCTGCATTATAACTGTAAAACAAGATCCGCTGAAACAGCACCTATTGATAAGTTTAAAGGATTTTCTATAACAATTTGCGAATACTACTCGACTTTTTTATTTTTCATTGCTAGCATATTCCGTGCTACTGATGTTGATGTTGATAATCTCATGGCTATTTCTAGTAACTTTGTGTCATTTATCAGTAATGTTTTTATATTAATGTCCAACAAAGAACCCATCATTCTCTTATAAGAGAGTTCACTAATTTTCCATAATTAATTTGGACTTGTAATATCTGCCCGCACTGTTTTACAAAACTATTTTCCATTGCTACACACACACACACTAATAGCTATCATAAATTATATCAATTGTTTCATAAAGGGTTTTAGAGACCAATTAATTAACCAAATACATTGATGATGAGATCATGTGAATTAAGGGTTGACAGTGGTTCTGATCCACCTTATTCATGCACGGGAATATGCTTAGTGGAAGGACTAATTAGCATGTTATTGTAGTAAAATGGAGTTTACTTATAATATTTTTCCTAAGAACAATTACAATATGTTAATATACATTATTACAATTTGTAGAAGTTGTTAATTTTTTCATAACATTGACAAGTGACATAGAAATTAGAGGAGAGAATTTCTTAGTGAAAATTGCGGCTTACATGATAAAAATGCAATTAGGTAATCCGACAGCCTTGGAATAGACGCGGTATAAAAGTGTTTTTCAAATAAAAATGGAATTTGATTGGTTTCTTATTTTTACATTTTTTTTCTGTCATTAAAGAAAATGAATTTATGATCTAGTTTTTTCTTTTCAGTCTATTGAATAGAAAAAGCAAAAGGAGTTCGATTGAACAATATTCTTTGAAAAAAATAAAAAGTGGTGACAGCAACTATAGACGTAAACCCTTGTCAAAATAGGAAAACCCATTACATTTTGGTTCGAAGTAGATAGAAAAAGGAAACAGTTTCAAGAGAAGAGAAAAGTAAAAATACCCGAGCTTGTTTGATAAACCTGAAAACTGAAAAAATAAAAGGGTTAATACCATGAAAAACCCTAAACCGGTACACATGTGACAAATTTACTCTAAACTATTTTTTTTACCACGAAAAACGTCAAACCGGTACACCTATGACAAATTTACCCCAAACTATTTTTTTGACCACCAAAAATCCTAAACTCGGTATATCGTGACAAATTTATCCTAAACTAATTCTTTTGACCACGAAATACCCCAAACCGGTATACCTATGATAAATTTACCCCCTCCGGTTAAATTGATTTAATATCACGAAAAATCCCAAATTATTTAACCTGTGACAAACAAAGGGTCAAAACCCCATACTAGTATACCCGTCAACTGTCACGTGTCACCAAATCAGCAATTTGACAGTTAAATTTTAAAAAAAATTAACGGAGGGTAAATTTGTCACATGTGTACCGGTTTAGGGTAAATTTGTCACAGATGTACTAGTTTAGGATTTTTTGTGATAAAAAAAATAATTTGGGATAAATTTGTCACAAGTGTACCAGTTTGGGGTTTTCCGTGGTATTAACCCAAAATAAAATGATGATTTTTTTAAGTACTGAAAATTAAAATTAAAATATTTTGTTATGATTAGTTGTAGGTAATAGTTATACGACCAAAAAAGAGGTAATAGCTACATTTTATTATTTCTATACTAAAGATACAATAATGACAATTACCGATAGGTTTTAGTACTAGGTTTGGCAAGATTTAAGTTTGCTTTTTTTTGGTCGGAAGCAAGATTTAAGTTGAGATCAATTATTTTTGCTATAAAATGAACTAAGTGACCACTTCCTCTTTTATCACAAAAGGTGGATCCTTAATTAATTGACTGTGTCAAGTCTATGCAAATTAAAGTTATGCAACGAGCTCAATCTCATTATGGTTGACTTTTCAGTTTTCACACTTGACAGGGCTATCAAACAGGTCCATTATTATGATTGTGAAGGTATACTTATGCTTTTAATAAATGGAAAATTCAGACAATTTTTGACGTTTGTGCCTAAAAAAAGTATACCTAAACCTTTTATGGGGTTAATTTTTTTTAACCCTAAATATATTATAATTGTGTCAATTACAATATATTGTAATTGACATTCAGAAAATTCAGATAATTGCTAAAAAAAATCCTAAATATATTGTAATTGTGTCAATTCAGGGTTAAATTTTTTTTGTCAATTCAATCTAAACCTTTTACATTTGTGTCAATTTAACCCTTTCGACCAATTTTGGCCGGAAGTTGTGACATGGCGTAGCCGACATTGACGTGATAATTTTTACTAATATTTTCAATTTTCTTATTTCTCTTTTTTTCTTCCCTTCCGCCTCTAGTCAATCGCTAGACCTTGGTGAATGACCAGAGGTGTGGGCCGACAAGGTCTGACCTAACTGTCGCCTGGGCAAGGCTTCGCAAGGCCGACCTCGCTGGCCCACACATCTGGTCGATCACCAAGTCTAGCAACCGACTGGAGGAAGGTGGGAAAAAAAGAGAAAGAAAGCAGAAAAAAATTAAAAAGATAAAAAAAAATCTGAGAATATTGTTAAAAATCGCCACATTAGCGCCTTTTCCCAGTTGGCCACTTGGGTTTGATTACGATCAAGAGTTGCAACGTCCACTAATACATACGGGAGGACGAATTTAGGTTTGAATTGTTTGTTTCGTTGGTTTCGCCCCTTTCGTGACTGTTTTATGACCACCAATCACTTTGCCACATAGAAAATTGATAGAATTCAGATTGAGTTGCTTATGTAATTGGGGTTGTATGTTTTTTATTTGCTCGACTTTGGAGGTTGAGATTTTGCGCTAAATATCAGAAGCTTTTTTTTTTTTTTTTTTTTGGCAATCCAGGATCCGCCGGTCGTAATCGGGTCAACTCACCACCACCCGAAGGGCGGCGAAGACCCTTTCCGACGGCGACTATACCTGGAGGGAGGCTAACCCCGCAGCCCACCAGCAAGGGCCCCCCACTTAAGTCCGAGAAACGCGTTGGGAGGGTTTTGAACCTTTGACCGGCTTGCGCCTTAGGGCCAAAGAGCTCAAAGCTCACCAAACGCGCCATGCCCGTGGTGGGTAATATCAGAAGCTTTTTGATCTGTCCATTTTCTATTTTCTTTCTTCCTGTTCTATTCTTGTTCTATTCTTGTTTCATTCTTGTTTCATTTGATTTGATATTTTTGCATGATTATCCATCCACTCTACATGGGATTCCACAATTGGAGATCTTACACAACGCAATTTAATTAGGCAGTGGCAGATATACTTTTTCTTATGGATTTGTTTCACCAATTAAATAAAGAAGTATAAAATGTTTTCCTGCAAAATGATTATCTATATCTTTATAAAAAATTAGTTTTCGGAAATTTTTTTACTGTCAAGAACAATTTATTACTAAATATTTTCTTTGATAATGAAAATATAATTTGTTTATTTGTGTGTGTATGCGAATCATTGGTGGGGACTTATTCTTCAAATTGTTGATTATCCATGAAACAAGTGCACAATGCAAGAGAGGTTGTGTGTTGCGATTCTTATTTTTTGGGACAGAGTGTTGCAATTACCAATTTGGAAATAGTGTTACGATAAATTATTTTACAGTGGATACATTGGAGAACTAATTTAACTTGAACAAGGAGTGTCAAAGAAACCTGTGCGAGGACAGGGATAATTTTTTTTTTTTTTTTTGGGGGGCGGTGGGTGGTTGCCTGTGCGGTTACATAGAATCAGTGGTTGCCAATCCACCGATGACCTCTAGATTTTATGGCTGTTTAAATAGCCTGGATGGCTTGGAGCACAACCTTTTCGAGCCACTCACCAAAATGCCCTCTATCACACCCTCATCACATAAGGCCACCAGAAAAAAGGTCAAGGTCCTAATATTTGCCTCTGAAATTCCTTCACATTTTTATTACTAACTTATTTTTACTGTTCAAGTCAGATATGCTTGGGAACATGACAATCTACACCATGACAAGATGTCTCCCCCTCTATAATCTCTCAATAACACCGGACTATTCCATTAAGCTAAACTTTTCAAAATTGTACTTCATGTGTAGTCAATTAAGGGGAAAATGGTCCAAAAAGTCCTAAATCTTTTGTACGATTGCAATTTCAGTTCTAAAATTTACAATTTAGTCGGTGTTGCCCTAAACTTCTTGTCGATTTTTCAATATAGTTTAATCGGTCAATTTAGGAACGAAATTGCTAACATAGTAGTTCAGTCAACACCAACCGACCTCGTGGCACGGCTAGTAAATTTAATGCGTTGATAAGAAAGTCAAATAAAAATCGAAAAAATAAGAAAAAGTGATAATTTGTACGCTAGAAGATATGGTAATTCATAAATGTGTCGGTAAGTAACAAAAAAATTACTAAAAAATCAAGTAATCTGAAACTTTTTTTTATCAAGAATTTTTTTAAGCTTATCAACTTTCAAAAATCTACCAGTACAGAAAATAAAATCTGTCTTTTGTCAGCTGAATAGTCCTCACATTATACATAATAAAACTCATTGAGCATCATAAACTTGACCAATCATCATATCAAATAGTTTCATGTTTGTACAAATTTTCCTAAAATCAGTATTAATGTCTATCTGAACCCCATAATACACTACCACTATAACCCAAAAAAAAGAAAAAGAAGATAGAGAGAGGAAGGTATTCCTCCACTTTTACTTTCCCACAACACCCTTAAAAATTACATTTGTTTTCCCTCATCCCAATTGAAAGGGAAAAGTACACTAAAAGTGCCATAACTTTTAAAACATTCACTTAAGTACCATAACTTTAAAAAATCATTCAATTGATTGCCATATTGACGTGGATGCCGGAAAAGCCGACGTGACTCGCCGGAAAGCTGGCGTGGCACGTCTGAAAAGGTACTGTAGCACTCAAGTGAACGATTTTACTCCGGCATGGTACTCAAGTGAACGATTTTTGAAATTTACGGCACTTAAGTGAATGTTTTGAAAGTTATGGCACTCAAGTGAACGTCGTACACAAGTTATGACACTCACGGTATACTTATCTCCAATTGAAACAACACCGTCATGAGCAGGTGAATTGATTTTCCCATACTATTTTAGGGTGATCGGTTCTCGGTTCTCATACCAGTCTGGTTTCCAGAAGGTCCAATGAAACTGGTGATTTGAGAAATGAATTTGATACATGTCAAATGGTTGATTAAGTAACTGGTAACCAAGCGAAAATGCACCGCATCATATTCATGCAATGCACCATGTCACATTTTTCTTTTTCCCCATGTATTTTTTTCCCCCTTTTTTGAAAGCTCATCCACAAAAGGTAATTTAATAATATCGACTTAATCATGTATTTATATTCTACTTAATACTTGAAAATACGAGATATCACATTATAGTAGACTTCTACTGCCATTAAAATCTACAATGCTTGAAAATTAGAGGATTTTGGAAAAAGTACACTAAAAGTGCCATAACTTATGTACGGCGTTTACTTGAGTGTCATAACTTTCAAAACGTTTACTTAAGTGCTATAACTTTCAAAAATCGTTCACTTGAGTGCTATGTCGGAGCAAAATCGTTCACTTGAGTGCCATAGTAACTTTTTCAGCGTGCCATGTCGGCTTTCCGGCGTGCTATAGTAACTTTTCCAGCGTGTCACCTCGGCTTCCCGACTTCCACGTCAACTTTTCTGGCGTCCACGTCAACTTTTCTGGCGTTCACGTTAACATGACACTCAAGTGAACAATTTTTGAAAGTTATGGCACTTAAGTGAACTTTTTGAAAGTTATGACACTCAAGTGAACTTTTTAAAAGTTATGGCACTTAAATGAACGCCGTACAAAAGTTATAGCACTTCTAGTGTTCTTTTCCCGAGGATTTTAACATTCTTTTCTTGCATTATAAAGAAGACACTATATAAAGAAGTTATCACCATTAAAAAAAGAAAAAGCAGAAGATGTTGTACAAAGAAGTATGTGTTACTAAAAAATGAAAGTAAAGAAATGGAAAGACAAACGGAAGTAACTAAAGAATGTTTGTAAATAGTTAACTAATGTATCGAAGTGGACACAGCACAATACTAAATGTTAGGTTTACATTTAAAAATAGATAAAAATAAACAAAACTAATAATCGGTCTGGTCGGAATCGAACCGACCGGACACTAGTTCCATTTTCAAAAATTGGGAACCGGATCGGCGCTCTCGGGAACCAAACCAAACCGACTAATCTAGGTAGTTTTCAATTCAGTTTGTCCATCTTGCTAACCTCTACACAGTTTTCACAGCACCACAGACACTCAGTTTGAAGCATCCCACAAACAAAAACAAGTAATTTGGAAAAACAAAAGAATATACAGTCAGTTCATAATCATGCAATAATTGGATGTTCAATTTATTTCGTTCGACAACCTGAATTATGTGCATAAATTATCAAACAGTATCTCAGATAATTTACTCGTTATTTTAAAGTTGTTTATGTTTTTTCCTTTTCAATATCAATTAAGCTTTTAAAGTAAAAATTTATTCAAAATTTGAAGGAAATTTTATAAAACTTCTGGAAAATAAATATTATTAGTTACTCTTTTAGACCTCATCATTATTCACACTTATAACAGTCAAACTATATAGTTTTCAAAATAACAACAATAACGATTTTCCTCACAAAAACAATTATATTGAAAAAAGAATTGTGGCATGTGCGCATGAATTAGCAAACTATATTTCATATAATGATCTGCTTAGATTATAACTTTTCCTCCTCCTTTTTGAGAATTTCATTTAGTATTCAGAACCTTTACAGCATACAAATAACAACTTGCAAAGATATCATTAAATTTTTAACATAAATTATGTTTCATTAAAACTTTGGAGAGCAACAAAAAACAAATATGTCCTCTACATATTAAACTAGATAATAATTACCTTCCATATCTTTTGTTCCAAAATAATAAAAACGACAATATCCTTTGGAGTTTTGCCTAAGTGTATTCATGACAGTTAAGAACCATATCTTTTCAAATCATATCATTTTCAAGTTAAAAAAAATTTATTTTACATAACAAAAATAGTAAAGATAGAACTGCATTTTGTATAGTTTCATTAAACATGGCCTTTTTTTTTTAAGAAAAAAATTACTATAAGTTACATAAGAACACTAAAAGTATTGTTCTGGGAGAATGATGCCGCATTCAAACTAGTAGGGAACCTAGTTTTTCATGAAAGGACAAAACATTTAGAGGTTGATTTTCACTTTCCTGGAGATAAAATCCAAGACGGAATTGTTCCAACAAGACAAATTAGAACTGTTGAACAGCCTAAGGATATCTTTATCAAGCCGTTGTGTCAAAGACAACCCACATAACTATTGAGAAAGCTAGACATGTTGATATTTAGAGGCCACCAGTTTGAGGAGGAGGGTCGAAGATATGATTTGATTATGTATATTTTAGATTGATTTAGTGAATATTTTATTAATCGGTAGAAATAGGAAAAGTATAATCCTATATTACTGTTTCCTAATTCTACACTCTGTTCTTGTATATATATATATATATATATATATATATATATATATATATATATATATATATTCATTGGTGTACATCCTAAGAACAATACAATCAATACAATTACTTTTCAGTTTTCATTCGCCCAAACTTCCTTCGTTTCCGTCAAATAGAAACTTAGTTGCTCTCGAGGAAAGTGGTGATTTGTTTGCGTATTTTATGAAACCCCCGACAAATTCGATCTCTGCATGAATTGGGAACTGCAGCGCTTGTTGCTGAAAATTATACAAAATTACGATATGACATTCTCCTCACGCATGAAAAGTATCACCCCATTCGTAAGTTCGTTTGATGATGAAAAATAACAGCTTTTCCGAAAGAAAGAATATTCAGATAGAGGAAGGTATCTTTCGAATCGCAACTTATATACATATATATATATATATATATATATATATATTAACGCTCGACTATCCAATTAAAGTACTAATGACATCATAATTTGATTAGTGAAAACAGTATGCCCGTAAATCTCAAGCCATAGAAAAATCAAAAAACTAATCATATTCAAACTAAGCCATAGGCCCTCCATCGACACGGCCGTTGCTGTTGCCTTCTCTGTCGTCATCTTTCTCTTCTACTTCCTCATCTCTGTCATATTAAATCTTCCGCTGCTCATCCACCCAAAAGACTGCGCCTTTCGCTCGCACCGTCGCGGTCTCAACTCTGCCGTCATCAGACCTTCCCAACCGTGGTCTACTCCGCCGTGAAGGGGCGCAAGATGGAGGCGTCTCTGGAGTCGTCACTGCGTGCTTGAACTAATTCGAGGATGACGACACGTTTCGCTTGATCCCCAAGTGCGACTACGTGTTCCAACCCACACGGAAGGCATGGCCGCACTTGTGGATCATGCGAGACGACATGTCATCGTCCTCGAACTAGTTCAAGCATGCGGTGACGACGCCAGCGATGCCTCGCTGATCTTACTCCCCTTCACGGCGGACTGGACGACGGTCGGGATGGTCTTCATGACGGAGAGGTCGAGGCCGTAGGGGGAAATGAGCTAACTTGAATAGGGTTGAAGAAGCTTATCGAACTTAATTAATGGAGAGAGGATTAGAAAGCGGAGAGTGATGCCTTTCTCCTCGATTCTCCCTTCTCTCTGTGAAAATGGCCGACGAGTCAGGATCTAAGTTGTTAAAGGGAAATTCCAAGTCGGTTATACAAGAGAGGGAGAGAGAGAATTAATTCCGTCCTGGCTGATTCTGTTAAGAAGGTTTCTCAATATGCGGCTATGAGATGGAAAGATAGAGAGAGAATCGGAAGTTGTTGCGGACGTCCTCCTGCTTCGCCTTCGGCCTGACCCCAACGACGCTCTATTTTGTTATTATTTCTTCTGTTGGTCTATTCTTTTCATTGCTTTATCATTTCTACAGTATTTATCACAAAAAAATGCATGTTTGACTTATCCACAGAAGTTTGAATCCTCTCATTTCCCTTTCCCTCCCACGTCTAAGAAAATATGTTTTGTGCACCCTCGGGAAGAGTTTTCAACATGGATAGTTCAATCCTGCGTCGTATTTTGCTTCGTCACTCCTCGCTTCTCATGCACGCTTGTCTGCTTCGAGACACACGTGTAATGTATACCTTTTAAACTGGGATTTTTATTACATCTACAATCAATAGGAAAACCAGCTTCTGCTGCAGCGCTACAATTATTTTGACTATTTGATTATGACGGATTATTTAAATTTTGGCGTGTACGTGTAAGTATGTTTTACCAAAGACTAAAACTATTTTAGTTTTGGATGATCGACCAATTGTCGCGACCTAAAAATCAGAATTTTCCTAGGTTAATGGATTACTAGGTTAATTAAATTAACTAACCTAGCTCGAGCCCTCCCGAACTCTACCAACTCGCAACTTATGGTTCAAATAATTAAGCAAAAAAGAATTTCAAATTGGAGTCGCCACTAATCATTTTATGGTAGGTTGATTAGATACCTAAATAAAGTATCGGGAGAAATACTTTATTCCTCGAACCGGAGATTACAAGTTCGGGGACTTGGTTACGCTAGACTATCCTAACGCCCTTTCGATACCATTTAAAAAAATGTTTGGCAGGCAGCTGGATTCATTTTAATGGCTGATCACGTGGCCTAATTCTAATGGTTGGCAAGATAATGCAACTACATTATAACATGCACTTTTTAATGAATGACCCTAATGACTTGTCAAAAACGGCAAATGTGAATGACATGGCAAGTGTGCAAATTGAAACGTATGATATGCATGCATGATTTATTATTTTTTGATGTTTTTTTTTAATGTGAATATTATCTATGCTAGAGGTAAAATCTTACCTAATCCACATGTGCAGTGCATGAAAATTTCAAATCAAAGAATATGGCAACCTAAAAAAATAACCCATCGTCTCACTAAAAATTATCGCAACATTAGGCAACATAAGTATTCGATATAAAGTCAAAATAATTAAAAAAATGATCCAAAGTCTTATGGATCAAATTAGTAATTAAATTGACTTTTCTCGAGTTAGATATCGATTTATCCGAAACATGGCAACCAAATGTCAAAACTGAATCGGACAACAATCGCTACCTATTTCGTGGATATTATTTCCAAATTCGAGTCTGTGAATGACGGAATCGAACGACGACTACTGCACTTCCAATGGATCGCGTGATGCTTCGTGGTGATTCGCAGTTCACAATGAAAACTCGAGGCCGGTAAATCTATTGGAAAAGGATGAAGGGGAATCCCTTCATTGTGTATCACGAACAGCTCGAGACAGATTCGGTTTGCGGATCGTGCGGACGGACTCGTGACGATGACTTACGCTTTTGACTCTTGTGGAGCTGCAACAATTTTTCTTTTTTCTTTGACCACCGCTTGGACTTTTGCCTTTAACCAAATAATCTGCAGAAACAAAAAGAACTTCAGGAGTACGTGAGCAACAAGTCAACGGTTCATTGATCCAACGCGTGGGACGTTGAGTAGACTTGGTGGACAAAGCGTGTTGATCGTTTGACGAACAGAGCGACAACGATGAGGGATTGTCTGATGAGACTCAATGACTTGCGCCAAGGCCTCAAGGTGTAGTATGGATGCTTCTCGGACAAGGGCAATCACAGTAACGCTCGAGAAAATGGCATTGGCAGGGCAGGAAAATCTCGTGACGGTGGCTAGCCTCGATTGGTTGGTGATGCCGGCAAGGCGTTGAAGCGAGAATGAATATTGTGGTGCAACTCGTTTTCTTTCTTTCTGTACGTGCTTCCAGAATCACCACCCTCTCTTCCTCTCCGCCCCCTTCTGAACGATGCGTCTCCGTTTTTTAATAGGTCCAGAGTTCTCAATCAATCCCCTTCATGATCTCACTGATTTGCAATATAATGCTTGATAGTCTCGCTAATTTGCTCACAAGATGATGCCAATAATGATTTCATGGGCTTCTTTCCTTTCAATTTTTCTTTCTTTCCATATGCCCTCCCAATCGGTGGCCGATCCCCATTTTTCGACGTGAAAGACGTAAGACATAATCCTTCCACGTGATTTGGGCGATGAAATAGTCCAGCATTTTTCTCAGCCCTCTTCATTTTCCTGATTCGCTCCCCTTTTAATGCTTGCTTCCCAAATTATTGGATTATGCACAAATATCGTGGGATTGTGCCGATTGCTTCATTTTTGCAACGTGACCACCATTCTTATGTTATAAACGCTCATCAACGAAGTTTCCTTGTTCGTGCAAATTTCAGCAATTTGAAGTTTCCAATGGAAGTATCCCAATGTGAGTTTAATTCAGCATGTTCGTCTAAGTTCATCCGCCGCCGTCCAATTAATATCCAATTGTATGATCCTAATGCAAATGCTCCTAACATCTATATGCGATTAAGTAATAATATATATTTTAGGAATTGAAGTTGGTTCCTAATTTTTCTATGCAATATGCACCTAATGGGACGTCAAAATTTAGGTGTCAACACCAATTTAAGAGGGTTGCCTTTTATAAGAAATTTGTTGATGTCCGCCGTAGGACAACTTGTACAAACAAATTTGGGATTAAATATATAATTTTGTGTATGGTCATCCACACGTTAACGTGATGCTCTTAGGCTTTTTCAGCAATTCATTTTTAATTTCTTTATTTGAATAAAAGATAATCGTCACTTGAATAATATTAGAGTTCATGTAAAACTTATACTCTAATACCGAGTTAATGATCCCCTTGCCACACATATACCTACACACATAGGTACAACCGTACAAGTAAAGCCAATCTTTATAAAATTTCACCTAAAAAAAATCAATCAGGTGGTTGGCGAGTGGTCCAAGAATTGATTTGCGAGTCAAAGGTCGCAAATTTGATTTCCAATCTATTCTCGAGTTCGGGATAATCTTGTGAATTTGCCACGATTGATTTGAACAAAATATGGTGGCGAACGCTGATCACATATTTATGGCCAAAGATTGTCCCGTTTGGTTCAGTATTGAAAATGAGTATTAGGGCTCTAAAGTCCCTTGGCCAAATACAAATGATATTTGGTTCATTTTTTGGCTCACTTTGGAGATATGCAATTGCATCTCAAATGCTCTCAAAAGTCATTTAGCCCAAAGTACCTCTAAAAGTACTTTGAGCTAAAGGACTTTTGTGAAATACAACTATTTTTTTCTTTTATTTTAACTTTGTCACCTTTGCTTCCCGCCACTCGCCCGCCCGCTGCCTCCCGCCCATCGCCGCTTTGCCGTCCACTTGCCGCCCGAGGACAGCCCGCCGCTTGCCCACCGCCGCCCACGGTCCGCCGCCACCCGCCGTCCGCCGCCTACCCGCCGGCCCGACCACCCGCCCCGCCAGCGCCGCCGTTTCTTTTTTTTTCAAAAAGTAAAAATATTTGACAAAGTTTATTTTTTACCACATAACATTTACGTCTGAGTTACTTTTCAAATATGTTTTTAAAATACCCTTTACCAAACACTACTTGCATATTGAAAAAGGTCTTTAGCTCAAAGGTATTTACATTTTTCAAAGTCGCTTGGCCAAATGCTAAGCCAAACAGGCCTTGAAGTGGGTTGGAGAACTCCAAATAGAATGTCCAGCAAGAACAGTTGAGTCACTGTTGATGCCCCTCGACGAAGTCTGCGACTACTTTGATGAATTTCCACTTCCACGATCACTTTGAGACACTTTCCTTCACACACAAAAGCATAATTTTCGACAGTAATGATAACAGTAGACAATTTTGTCTCCATAAGGGAAGAAGGCAAATATATGGTGGACTAGTTTGCATTGACCATTTGACCCTTCAAGTTTCATTTGCTCATTTTGTTTGTTTGAAAGAATTGGGTTTCGCTCGAATGCTGAAAAGGAAATTGATCGAGACTTGAAACATGGAAGTGCATCATTTTCGTAGTGCCTTGCACATGGCATGAGGGAGCAGTTCAAGAAACTAGCAAGGACCTATGACTGGTTTTGTTTATGAAGAAAGATAATAAGTGCGACCCGGGATAAATGCTTTGTGATGATCACGCAAGATATGTTAGACCAGGACATCGTGAAGTAATCAAGCAGGTTTTTGGCTTATGAGGTAGAGGAATGTACTTTGATCAAGCCCTTCAACTTTTGAGAAGACATGCCTTCAGAAGAGACTCCCCTTCAAATGGATTTGACAGGCTCTCGGAACATGTCACTTCGAATTTAGGAAAGATTCCTTTCGCTCTTGAGGTCATCAATCCTTTCCTTTCTTGTCAAGATAAACTGGTTTGGATAGCCACATTGAAAAAGTCATGGATAGTTCCCCAAGGAAGTCCACAAAATGTTGATGATAAATTCTGAGAAGTTAGATTATGAAGGAAAAACTGGTATTTCTCTCGTGTTGTTTGGCTTTCGTTGCGTGCATAATGATATCGTATCCAATTTAGGAAACAAACCAACCTTGAGTCAATGGAAGCCCTACTTTACTCTTTGCGACCTCATTACTTTCATTCAAGCGCAAACCCATTCTTTCTTCGTCACTTGGGGGAGCGCGCCTTTTGGACTTCATTGTGGCGAGCTTTTTAATAGTGACTTCTTTCTTTTGGTAATTCTTTTCTTGCCTTGAATAAGTACCACGAAGTTGCAATCCGTGTGAGATTGCAATAGTCAAGTCATATCAGCTTTTTTCGACCAAAAACAAAAGCCATATCAGTGAATTAAAGGTTGATGATAAGCATCTGCAGAGGATGACATGTGGAAGTACAGGACAGATCTCGTACTTTGCATGCCGTGAGGCCCGGAGGCAAATTTAGGACAAAGAAACGGTGGAGTGGCCCTACTTGTTTTTAATTAGCGGAGCAAAGGATTTTGAAGACATTTTTTTCCAGAAAATAATTTGCATAATCTAATGGAGGCATTCAATTTTTGTGATTGTGTAGATGTTGTAAATGATTAGATGACGCACAGTACAGTCTGTGCGCAATGAGGACGGGCCAAGAGATGCAGGCAATAGTGATTGCCATATTCTTGTAACTCAACATTTACTTATGGTCTCTCATAAGCTGTTCGCTAATATTGAAGCTGGTGCAGTTGGCGTCGATAGAGAGCACGTGAGATGCGCAAGAGATGCATGTGCCACCTTCGTGGATCTCGCTTGCTCGTCGGCTGGTGGTGATTTGGTCAACTGGTGAACTCCGGACTTTATTTAAGATTGAGTTATTCATTTTAGGATTTATTTGAGTAAAGTCCACTGTATGCCTTAATTGAGAAGAAGATGGCACTTTTTATTTAAAATTTTTCCAAATATTTTCAGCATTTCCTTTTTTATTTGGACGTGTGTCACATTTTTTATTTGGACGCCAATCCTGTTACCATATCAACAATCATCAATTTGAGGACGTCAGACAAGTGGTTAGGAGTAGCAAAGCCCAAACCGGCCCGGGACCGGACCAAACTAGGTGGGTTGGTCCAGTCTTTGAGGAAAGCGGTCCGGTCACAGGTCCCAATAAATAGAACCGGCGATCGGGCGGTCCAGTCCACGATTCCAAGCGGATGGGATCGGCTCGAACCTTCCCGGAACGGACCACCCATTATATATATATACAATTAGAAAAATGAAGCTTTCATTTGTTTTTAATGTTCATTTTTCGAGCCATTTCTATTGTTAGGATGTACATTCTAGAGAAGGTATCTCCAGAACGTACAACATATATGACATGTCCTTTACGTGTCAACAATGATAGGAATCGTGAAAGAATTGAGTGACAAACCAAAATGGGGGTCCATACCCTAGGGCCAACTCTCTCATCCCATTGTCAGCAAGTTCCCGTGGTATGTCACCCGGTAGTCCACTAGAAACAACATTGATATTACCTTGGCTATCAGTCGCCGACCATTGTGGAGAATGATTCTCGTCGGTGGCACCGCCTTGAATTCTAGTTATGGCTATCAGTACTTCCTCAAATCTGACCACACATGATGCGATCTCATTGAGCCTGCCAAAAAGATATTTTTTTTAAAATGTCCACGACGAAAGATCATTAATTGATGACATGGAGTTTTCGGATATGATGATTAATCGAATTATTGTAGAGATTCCGGACATGAAGTAAATAAATGGACTGAAGATAAATTGAATTGTAAAGATAAAATCGATAATAGTAAAACAGACAAGATAAATTGCAGAGTAAAAAATTGATAAGTGTTGTTGATTGTGGATCCTTTACAAAGGCTTATCTCCGACTATATAAATAACCAAGTACAAGGTGCAACCGTCGGTAGCGGTTACATCCGTACACTCTATCCGTAGACTCCCGGGTTGGCTTCGATAATTGCTCTTCTTATCCTTTGGACGGTTTAAACTATGAATTATCTACTTTGCTTATCTATCGGTGTGACATGTCGATCCGTAGTGTCACTGATGTTTCTTTCAATTAATCATAGGTTACACCATGTTGTGGGCTATTGATTCGTGTTATATTCTGGGCCTCTCTAGCATATCACTCTTACGGGCTTTCTAACTATGTGAAGCCTAGGCTAATTTTTTTTTTTTTTTATGCAATTGAGTTCTAAAACTTTCAAATGTACAACCACGCCCTAAAATTTGTCAAATATATGCATTTGAGTTTCTCTGATTGCTTCTTCCAATTTTTATTTTGAAATGCACGTGGCCCTTCACAAAATAACTTGAAAAGTTAGAAAGGAAATAGAAAGAAGGACAAAAAATAAAATAAAATTGAAAATGATTAAAATAAAAATCAAAAAAAAAAAGTGCATATTGGGGGTTGGGTCGGGGGCGGCACTACTTCTGGCCCTTTGCCTAACCCTCGCGGAATAAATACAGTGTGGCGACTACACCTTAAGCCCGCTACGTGAAGAGTGTTTTTCTTCTTCTACTTTTTTGTTAACCTTTCAGCATTTTTAATCTATTTTTAATTAAATCATCATTATGGTTATTATTGCACTCTTTGTTTTGTTATAGGTGTACCGATTTAAAATTTCAGTAACACTAAAATTAGTTTGGAGTAACCGTGGTGTGGGTGTACTAGTGTGAAATGTTTTCGTGACATGAAAATTTTTAATTTGAGGCAAATGTATCACAATCATATCAATTGGAGACTTTTGTGACACGCAAGTTAAATTATGGTAGATGCGTCATTGATGTTTCAATTTAAACTTTTGGGTGGCACTATGTAGAGTAAGCAAATCGAATTGCCTAGACCGGAGGTCCAGTTTTTGGTGGTCCAGTTTCCGGTCCTAAAATGGAACCCAAGGCCAGATGGTCCGGTTCCTAAATCCAAGAGCACAAGACGAGGACCAAACCCTGACAAATTGATTTTATTTATTTTTTATTTTCCACACCTAACCCTAATCTAATCTAATGTTTCTTTGCCAACCTTTCTAGTACAGATAGCTCACAATGTTTTAGCAAAATTTGTTCAGCAAAGCTCGGATCCTTTCCAACATCTAAATGGGTGATTCTTCCCCTTTTTTCCTATGATGCAAGCTCAACGTTTAGTATTTGCGGCACGCACTCCAACTTCTTTAATCCAAAAGCATGTTCGATTGCTTTGGCCACCGTGAATTGACAAATTAATCCAATAACGTAAAGTCATGCTCAAATCAAATATGCGCTTCTCTACATTTGTCCCCCTGAATGAACAAGTAACGACTCCATTCCTAATCCTATCAACGCAAGCTCTGACTCCACAACCAGAAATATGAGCAATCAAGAAATGGATACCAACATTGAACTTTCACTCACTAATGACACTCCCGCATTTCAGAAATCACACAAGCAAAGCAGCTAAAAGTGTAAACAATGCCAAACAAAAGGAAAGCTAAAAGTCTCTACTTTAAATCACACAAGAAAATGAAATTCTAAGGTTTATTACCGGTTTCAGTGGACCGCTCGGGAACCGTATCGGACTGGATCAAATCGGACCGGAAACCGCTCACCCCTAGCATTATCCTTTTTCTTTTTCAAGATGTGACGAAAAAGTCGACATTCTTTAATTAAATAACTTTTGGGTCCATTATAAATTTCCCCAAAATCACCCTCATGACTGAAGCATTATTCTCCCTTTTCATTATAATGATTAGTAATTAAAGAATGACAGCGCTGATAAACAGACCCATGAGAGATGGCTCTTTCATTATATGCAGATAATATGTTAATTATATGTTTTGGATATATCCGCTAAGTTTAATATACACGCGGATTGGTAATATGTGGCTTACTTGTATGCACAAAAACTGCATGTTCGATCACTAGTTCAGGAAGAGAGGATCGATTACTGGGCTGATGAGCTCATTTCCGTATAATAATTTTAAGGTGAGTTTATTTTGCGAAAAACTTCACGATAAAAAAGAAAATACTTTCTCAAAATCATTTTCTTCTCATCTTTTCAAATCAGAGAATTTTTTTTCCTAAGTTTAAGCACAGATTTTCTTTGACTGTAAATGGTTTTCATTGACCGATCATTTTCAGCAAATGAAACGCGTGAAAATCCAAAAAATTAATTCATGAAAAATTCTTTTACTAACAAAAACACACTCTTTCGGTTTTTGCATAAAACAACTTGCAACTTTTGGTTGACGGAAAATAAACTAATTAAGGAAAACATTTTCTATCCGTCGAAAAAAACTCCTTCAAAAGTGAAGAAAATATTTTCCTCTTTTTGAGTAGAGGAAAACATTTTACCTCATCTTTGCTCCTTCAACTACTTTACATTCATTCTCTTTATTATTAATTTTAACAAATAATTTTTTTAAAATTTCTGAAATTTTTAAAAATAAATATCTTTATTTTTTTAGTTATTTTCCTTCTCTACTAGACTCCTGCCATGGCAATGGCCGATAATCGGCCACGACTACTTGCCTGAGGCCCGATCTTGCCCGCAGTGAGGCAAGAGAGCTAGACCTCGCCAGCCTCGAGCATGTAACTATGTCCGGCGATAGGTAGAGAAAGAAAATTAAAAATAAAAAAGGAAAAAAATAATAATTAAATTAAAAATTAAATTATTTTTATTTGAAAAATAAGAATTAATTCAAAATTCAAAATTTTTCTAATTTTATTAGGAAAATAAATTCTTTGCCAAATGACGGAAATTATTTTCTAGTTTATTTTTAAGTTTCAGCCAAACAATGAAAAATATTGTCATTTTCATGAAAAATGATTTTTTGAAAAATATTTTTCTTGAAAATAACTTTCGGAAAGTATTTTTGAAAGCATTACATTTTTCATGAAATAAACGGAGCCTTAGTAAGAATTGTTGAGGATCAACAATGAATTGGGATTAACTCACGTGTAATGACATATATTGATGCTGGAAAATTCTGAAGATTTCTTCAATGGTTTGCTGATTCAAGGACAAGACTTGCGACTTTTACTCATGCAAGCTTTATTAAACTTACGAATGCATTTTCACTTGATTCTTTTTTACGCCGTGAGATAAAAAATTACCTTATACATTTTGAATTGTCTATATTTGAATTCCAATTTGATGATATTTTCTAGGTATATAGTTTAGTCGCCATTCATTTGTTTAAGAGTGAAAATCTCCTGTCCGTGGCTAAAAGAGAAAAGCGTTAGAAGAGATGATAAATTAATAAACAAAATAAAAAGAAAGAAAGAAATAATAAAGTGCTTCAATTCGGTCGAAGGGAAAAGGGCCTCACACCTCCAAGCCCATTGACAAAACTCAACCCTCGTCAGACCCATATGATGGTAATTAGCTCAAGTTCATTTAGAACTTGACTGTAATCGAGCTAAGCCCGAGCCACGTTACGTTTGAGTTTTTAATTTCCAAGTCAAGTCGAGTCAAGCTTGAGTTCAATAGTCGATTGAGTGGGAATCAAATTCGGAACACCACCAAATGCTTTGATCTAATCCAATTTGAGCATGATGATGTATAGTCCCTCAATTTTTTTTTTTCTTATTCAAAATGTAAGTATTCGTTATAAGCTAAAGTACGGAAACTTAAGGGCATCCCCAGCATTTCAAATAGAACTAATAATGCAAAAAGAAGGAGATAGGAAGTCGCCACATATAATTTGGCGTAGGAAGGCCTAATATTTTTATAGAGTTTGAAGATCTACCTCTAACGATTTTACACACCTTATCCAAAATATATATTAATTTAGAAGGATGAAAAAAAGATATAAATTGCTTTTTCCAAGTGAAGTGGGAGGACCTCTAGAACACAAAATGTGCTACATTTGTCTGTCTCCGAGATATTTCTGGGTGCATGTGTTGGCATTCACAAGTGGTATATTTCCTCTCTATGGAGATTTATTTTCTTGGAATCGCTATCGTTGGTAGAGATTCACCAGGTTCTGTCGACGGCATTGACCGATTCACCCTCTCCATCTCTTTTCTTTTGCCCCATAGCACCATATAGAGACTGAGTGTATATTGAAGGGATCGATTCGGAACGATCACACGGGATAATAGAAGAAAAATAGGCAATGTACACTTTTATCCGGATTCACGTTAGAATAGGGCTACGTCCGCCAAAAGATTTCACTATAATATTATTTTTTCGGTAGCACAACTCGTTACAATGATCTCTCATATGAGCACAATATATATAACCTAAACTTGGTCCAAAACCTAAGCCTATCATAATCCCTTTGATCCCACAATAAATGGGACAACTTAAATACAAGCCCAAATCCATTATTGTTTAAGAGGCGCCGCCCTCGAACCCTTGCCCTCTCACCGGCGAGCGGGGCGGTTGTCCGCTCACCAGGGAGCGGAACCTCGCTAGCTAACTGGTCAGTGGGACCCTCGTTTGGGGGGCACTGCCCCCGAACCCCGACATTTCGTGTGCGGGTGTCGGATGTTGTCGAATCGTACTTCAGTTTCACTAAGCTCATGTGGGAGTGCCCGATATGAGAAACAAAGGTCCCCGAAGTATTCACCAACTCCAACATATATGAGCCCCAACCCTAAAATGCTGCCATCAAAATAGGAAGATTTCAGTATTGTTATGATAAATGAAGAACTTCTTTGTGCAATATTCAAATATCCGTGTGTGTGTACTATCACACCCCTATCTTATAATGTACAGGAAAATGACACGTAAGATAACGGCGTTCACATCAACAATTTCCAACATGATGATAGTCATACAATGTGAAGAAATCTTCTTTCAAACAAACTAATTTGGCTATACAACATAATCCCAGAGGAACTTACCTTCCCAGTATATAACTACGGTGACAGCGAGCAACCATCTTTACAAAGGAGGCCAAAACCAAGAGGCCACAAATAGGATATAAACCAAGGGTTATGGCTCAGGCGGAAAGCAGGAATAATAAGATATATCCACAAAGAAACAGTCTTTTAGCTTTTAAGGCAGGACAGGTCCAAATTGACCAGCTCAGGTGTCCAAAAAATTTACTTCTGAGGATTTATCGTGCCAATAAACTCAATGCAGAAGTAGGACTAATAACATATATCCACAAAGAACTGTCGAGAGGAAGTTTCTAAAGTTGGCAGATGACAAATCAGATTGAATAAGTGCTCTTGGATTCAAAATCTAATATGAAATGTGTTATAAGTAGTCCTGTTAAAATGGCTCCTAAAACCCATTTAATAACTCACAAGCAATAAATGGGTCATAACAAATTTACATACCAACATAAAGGGTCTCCAAAATAAAGAAGCCAAAATAAGTAGGTTATAAATAGGTTCATTGTGAACTTATTTACAATCCACTTAAGCTTACCCGCTTTGGCCACTTAAAAGGCTTCTACCCTTTTTTTTCATTTTACCTTTTTTTCTTTTATTCTTTCCTTTACTTTTCTTTTTATTTTTATACTTCTTCTTTATTTTATTTTATTTTTATTTCCTATGAAGCCAGCAAGGGCGCCGGCCGACCCTCACCCACGGTCAGCAAGGGCTGCCACCCTTGCTAGCAACCGGGGCCTCTTTGACTCCGGCGATGCTCGGCCTTCAACGCCTCATCAGTGTTGGTCATCTTCGTGGTAATTGGTCTGTAGCGCACGGAGGTGGCAAGGGTGTCATTTCCAATAACAAGTTCTTTTTATGTTCAGTACTAATTAATCAACAAGTGGAGACACCATCGGACTTGTCCCTTTAAGTCTTTGACTACAGTTGCTGCCATCAGCGCCGCGATCCTTCTTCAGATAAGAATAGTTTTGGTTTTAGTTTGGGGTCGCTTCTTCAATCCTTCTAAGTCTTGGCCCACCAAAAGTTGAAAATGTCAACGCTGATCTGGTGAACATGATTCGAACTTTCTGGGTCAAAGGATCAACACCAACAACATTTGATGTGGAAATACAACCTCGTGACTGATAAAGTTTCAATCCTAGTGAGATATGCTCCTTATACAATTCAATGCTCGAGACATGCCAAGTTCGAACATTTCCTAGATGTCTATTTGAAGGATACTAAGTCCTCTGTTCTAAACATCACACGTATGAAAATTTGTTGAAAACACAACTTCCACTACTGATCGGGAAACGAATACATCACAAGGAGATATCGTAATTGTCACATATTAGATGTTGCATTTGCAATCTCGAGTTCCATTCGCCTCGAATGCAATCCAACAGTAGAGGGGGAGCGTCGTTGTTTTTCTGTGTTCTATAGAATACGATAGAAAGAGGTAACTTTCCTACGTTTAAAAAAACCACCAGAAAAAAGGTCAAGGTCCTAATATTTGCCTCTGAAATTCCTTCACATTTTTATTACTAACTTATTTTTACTGTTCAAGTCAGATATGCTTGGGAACATGACAATCTACACCATGACAAGATGTCTCCCCTCTATAATCTCTCAATAACACCGGACTATTCCATTAAGCTAAACTTTTCAAAATTGTACTTCATGTGTAGTCAATTAAGGGGAAAATGGTCCAAAAGTCCTAAATCTTTTGTACGATTGCAATTTCAGTTCTAAAATTTACAATTTAGTCGGTGTTGCCCTAAACTTTTGTCGATTTTTCAATATAGTTTAATCGGTCAATTTAGGAACGAAATTGCTAACATAGTAGTTCAGTCAACACCAACCGACCTCGTGGCACGGCTAGTAAATTTAATGCGTTGATAAGAAAGTCAAATAAAAATCGAAAAATAAGAAAAAGTGATAATTTGTACGCTAGAAGATATGGTAATTCATAAATGTGTCGGTAAGTAACAAAAAAAATTACTAAAAATCAAGTAATCTGAAACTTTTTTATCAAGAATTTTTGCTTATCAACTTTCAAAAATCTACCAGTACAGAAAATAAAATCTGTCTTTTGTCAGCTGAATAGTCCTCACATTATACATAATAAAACTCATTGAGCATCATAAACTTGACCAATCATCATATCAAATAGTTTCATGTTTGTACAAATTTTCCTAAAATCAGTATTAATGTCTATCCGAACCCCATAATACACTACCACTATAACCCAAAAAAAAGAAAAAGAAGATAGAGAGAGGAAGGTATTCCTCCACTTTTACTTTCCCACAACACCCTTAAAAATTACATTTGTTTTCCCTCATCCCAATTGAAAGGGAAAAAGTACACTAAAAGTGCCATAACTTTTAAAACATTCACTTAAGTACCATAACTTTAAAAATCATTCAATTGATTGCCATATTGACGTGGATGCCGGAAAAGTCGACGTGACTCGCCGGAAAGCTGACGTGGCACGCCCGAAAAGTTACCGTAGCACTCAAGTGAACGATTTTACTCCGGCATGGTACTCAAGTGAACGATTTTTGAAATTTACGGCACTTAAGTGAATGTTTTGAAAGTTATGGCACTCAAGTGAACGTCGTACACAAGTTATGACACTCACGGTATACTTATCTCCAATTGAAACAACACCGTCATGAGCAGGTGAATTGATTTTCCCATACTATTTTAGGGGTGATCGGTTCTCGCCTTCTCATACTACCTGGTTTTCGAAGGTCCAATGAACCGGTGATTTGAGAAATGAATTTGATACATGTCAAATGGTTGATTAAGTAACTCGGTAACAAGCTTAAATGCACCGCATCATATTCATGCAATGCACCATGTCACATTTTTCTTTTTCCCCATGTATTTTTTTTCCTCCTTTTTTGAAAGCTCATCCACAAAAGGTAATTTAATAATATCGACTTAATCATGTATTTATATTCTACTTAATACTTGAAAATACGAGATATCACATTATAGTAGACTTCTACTGCCATTAAAATCTACAATGCTTGAAAATTAGAGGATTTTGGAAAAAGTACACTAAAAGTGCCATAACTTATGCGTACGCGCTTACTTGAGTGTCATAACTTTCAAAACGTTTACTTAAGTGCTATAACTTTCAAAAATCGCTCACTTGAGTGCTATGTCGGAGCAAAATCGTTCACTTGGAGTGCCATAGTAACTTTTTCAGCGTGCCATGTCGCCTTTCCGGCGTGCTATAGTAACTTTTCCAGCGTGTCACCTCCAGCCCTTCCCGACTTCCACGTCAACTTTTCTCGCGTCCACGTCAACTTTCTGGCGTTCACGTTAACATGACACTCAAGTGAACAATTTTTGAAAGTTATGGAACTCTAAGTGAACTTTTGAAAGTTATGACACTCAAGTGAACTTTTTAAAAGTTATGGCACTTTAAATGAACGCCGTACAAAAGTTATAGCACTTCTAGTGTTCTTTTCCCGAGGATTTTAACATTCTTTTCTTGCATTATAAAGAAGACACTATATAAAGAAGTTATCACCATTAAAAAAAGAGAAAAAGCAGAAGATGTTGTACAAAGAAGTATGTGTTACTAAAAAATGAAAGTAAAGAAATGGAAAGACAAACGGAAGTAACTAAAGAATGTTTGTAAATAGTTAACTAATGTATCGAAGTGGACACAGCACAATACTAAATGTTAGGTTTACATTTAAAAATAGATAAAAATAAACAAACTAATAATCGGTCTGGTCGGAATCGAACCGACCGGACACTAGTTCCATTTTCAAAATTGGGAACCGGATCGCTCTCGGGAACCAAACCAAACCGACTAATCTAGGTAGTTTTCAATTCAGTTTGTCCATCTTGCTAACCTCTACACAGTTTTCACAGCACCACAGACACTCAGTTTGAAGCATCCCACAAACAAAAACAAGTAATTTGGAAAAACAAAAGAATATACAGTCAGTTCATAATCATGCAATAATTGGATGTTCAATTTATTTCGTTCGACAACCTGAATTATGTGCATAAATTATCAAACAGTATCTCAAATAATTTACTCGTTATTTTAAAGTTGTTTATGTTTTTTCCTTTTCAATATCAATTAAGCTTTTAAAGTAAAAATTTATTCAAAATTTGAAGGAAATTTTATAAAACTTCTGGAAAATAAATATTATTAGTTACTCTTTAGACCTCATCATTATTCACACTTATAACAGTCAAACTATATAGTTTTCAAAATAACAACAATAACGATTTTCCTCACAAAAACAATTATATTGAAAAAGAATTGTGGCATGTGCGCATGAATTAGCAAACTATATTTCATATAATGATCTGCTTAGATTATAACTTTTCCTCCTTTTTGAGAATTTCATTTAGTATTCAGAACCTTTACAGCATACAAATAACAACTTGCCAAGATATCATTAAATTTTTAACATAAATTATGTTTCATTAAAACTTTGAGAGCAACAAAAAAAAACAAATATGTCCTCTACATATTAAACTAGATAATAATTACCTTCCATATCTTTTGTTCCAAAATAATAAAAACGACAATATCCTTTGGAGTTTTGCCTAAGTGTATTCATGACAGTTAAGAACCATATCTTTTCAAATCATATCATTTTCAAGTTAAAAAAATTTATTTTACATAACAAAAATAGTAAAGATAGAACTGCATTTTGTATAGTTTCATTAAACATGGCCTTTTTTTTTAAGAAAAAATTACTATAAGTTACATAAGAACACTAAAAGTATTGTTCTGGGAGAATGATGCCGCATTCAAACTAGTAGGGAACCTAGTTTTTCATGAAAGGACAAAACATTTAGAGGTTGATTTTCACTTTCCTGGAGATAAAATCCAAGACGGAATTGTTCCAACAGGACAAATTAGAACTGTTGAACAGCCTAAGGATATCTTTATCAAGCCGTTGTGTCAAAGACAACCCACATAACTATTGAGAAAGCTAGACATGTTGATATTTAGAGGCCACCAGTTTGAGGAGGAGGGTCGAAGATATGATTTGATTATGTATATTTTAGATTGATTTAGTGAATATTTTATTAATCGGTAGAAATAGGAAAAGTATAATCCTATATTACTGTTTCCTAATTCTACACTCTGTTCTTGTAATATATATATATATATATTGGTGTACATCCTAAGAACAATACAATCAATACAATTACTTTTCAGTTTTCATTCGCCCAAACTTCCTTCGTTTCCGTCAAATAGAAACTTAGTTGCTCTCGAGGAAAGTGGTGATTTGTTTGCGTATTTTATGAAACCCCCGACAAATTCGATCTCTGCAT
Source organism: Rhodamnia argentea (assembly GCF_020921035.1). NCBI lineage: Eukaryota > Viridiplantae > Streptophyta > Magnoliopsida > Myrtales > Myrtaceae > Rhodamnia > Rhodamnia argentea. Next base: position 23,328,137 of record NC_063154.1, read on the forward strand.
GAATTGGGAACTGCAGCGCTTGTTGCTGAAAATTATACAAAATTACGATATGACATTCTCCTCACGCATGAAAAGTATCACCCCATTCGTAAGTTCGTTTGATGATGAAAAATAACAGCTTTTCCGAAAGAAAGAATATTCAGATAGAGGAAGGTATCTTTCGAATCGCAACTTATATACATATATATATATATATATATATTAACGCTCGACTATCCAATTAAAGTACTAATGACATCATAATTTGATTAGTGAAAACAGTATGCCCGTAAATCTCAAGCCATAGAAAAATCAAAAAACTAATCATATTCAAACTAAGCCATAGGCCCTCCATCGACACGGCCGTTGCTGTTGCCTTCTCTGTCGTCATCTTTCTCTTCTACTTCCTCATCTCTGTCATATTAAATCTTCCGCTGCTCATCCACCCAAAAGACTGCGCCTTTCGCTCGCACCGTCGCGGTCTCAACTCTGCCGTCATCAGACCTTCCCAACCGTGGTCTACTCCGCCGGAAGGGGCGCGCAAGATGGAGGCGTCTCTGGAGTCGTCACTGCGTGCTTGAACTAATTCGAGGATGACGACACGTTTCGCTTGATCCCCAAGTGCGACTACGTGTTCCAACCCACACGGAAGGCATGGCCGCACTTGTGGATCATGCGAGACGACATGTCATCGTCCTCGAACTAGTTCAAGCATGCGGTGACGACGCCAGCGATGCCTCGCTGATCTTACTCCCCTTCACGGCGGACTGGACGACGGTCGGGATGGTCTTCATGACGGAGAGGTCGAGGCCGTAGGGGGAAATGAGCTAACTTGAATAGGGTTGAAGAAGCTTATCGAACTTAATTAATGGAGAGAGGATTAGAAAGCGGAGAGTGATGCCTTTCTCCTCGATTCTCCTTCTCTCTGTGAAAATGGCCGACGAGTCAGGATCTAAGTTGTTAAAGGGAAATTCCAAGTCGGTTATACAAGAGAGGGAGAGAGAGAATTAATTCCGTCCTGGCTGATTCTGTTAAGAAGGTTTCTCAATATGCGGCTATGAGATGGAAAGATAGAGAGAGAATCGGAAGTTGTTGCGGACGTCCTCCTGCTTCGCCTTCGGCCTGACCCCAACGACGCTCTATTTTGTTATTATTTCTTCTGTTGGTCTATTCTTTTCATTGCTTTATCATTTCTACAGTATTTATCACAAAAAAATGCATGTTTGACTTATCCACAGAAGTTTGAATCCTCTCATTTCCCTTTCCCTCCCACGTCTAAGAAAATATGTTTTGTGCACCCTCGGGAAGAGTTTTCAACATGGATAGTTCAATCCTGCGTCGTATTTTGCTTCGTCACTCCTCGCTTCTCATGCACGCTTGTCTGCTTCGAGACACACGTGTAATGTATACCTTTTAAACTGGGATTTTTATTACATCTACAATCAATAGGGAAAACCAGCTTCTGCTGCAGCGCTACAATTATTTTGACTATTTGATTATGACGGATTATTTAAATTTTGGCGTGTACGTGTAAGTATGTTTTACCAAAGACTAAAACTATTTTAGTTTTGGATGATCGACCAATTGTCGCGACCTAAAAATCAGAATTTTCCTAGGTTAATGGATTACTAGGTTAATTAAATTAACTAACCTAGCTCGAGCCCTCCCGAACTCTACCAACTCGCAACTTATGGTTCAAATAATTAAGCAAAAAAGAATTTCAAATTGGAGTCGCCACTAATCATTTTATGGTAGGTTGATTAGATACCTAAATAAAGTATCGGGAGAAATACTTTATTCCTCGAACCAGAGATTACAAGTTCGGGGACTTGGTTACGCTAGACTATCCTAACGCCCTTTCGATACCATTTAAAAAAATGTTTGGCAAAGCAACTGGATTCATTTTAATGGCTGATCACGTGGCCTAATTCTAATGGTTGGCAAGATAATGCAACTACATTATAACATGCACTTTTTAATGAATGACCCTAATGACTTGTCAAAAACGGAAAATGTGAATGACATGGCAAGTGTGCAAATTGAAACGTATGATATGCATGCATGATTTATTATTTTTTGATGTTTTTTTTAATGTGAATATTATCTATGCTAGAGGTAAAATCTTACCTAATCCACATGTGCAGTGCATGAAAATTTCAAATCAAAGAATATGGCAACCTAAAAAAAATAACCCATCGTCTCACTAAAAATTATCGCAACATTAGGCAACATAAGTATTCGATATAAAGTCAAAATAATTAAAAAAATGATCCAAAGTCTTATGGATCAAATTAGTAATTAAATTGACTTTTCTCGAGTTAGATATCGATTTATCCGAAACATGGCAACCAAATGTCAAAACTGAATCGGACAACAATCGCTACCTATTTCGTGGATATTATTTCCAAATTGAGTCTGTGAATGACCGGAATCGAACGACGATCACTGCACTTCCAATGGATCGCGTGATGCTTCGTGGTGATTCGCAGTTCACAATGAAAACTCGAGGCCGGTAAATCTATTGGAAAAGGATGAAGGGGAATCCCTTCATTGTGTATCACGAACAGCTCGAGACAGATTCGGTTTGCGGATCGTGCGGACGGACTCGTGACGATGACTTACGCTTTTGACTCTTGTGGAGCTGCAACAATTTTTCTTTTTTCTTTGACCACCGCTTGGACTTTTGCCTTTAACCAAATAATCTGCAGAAACAAAAAGAACTTCAGGAGTACGTGAGCAACAAGTCAACGGTTCATTGATCCAACGCGTGGGACGTTGAGTAGACTTGGTGGACAAAGCGTGTTGATCGTTTGACGAACAGAGCGACAACGATGAGGGATTGTCTGATGAGACTCAATGACTTGCGCCAAGGCCTCAAGGTGTAGTATGGATGCTTCTCGGACAAGGGCAATCACAGTAACGCTCGAGAAAATGGCATTGGCAGGGCAGGAAAATCTCGTGACGGTGGCTAGCCTCGATTGGTTGGTGATGCCGGCAAGGCGTTGAAGCGAGAATGAATTGTGGTGCAACTCGTTTTCTTTCTTTCTGTACGTGCTTCCAGAATCACCACCCTCTCTTCCTCTCCGCCCCCTTCTGAACGATGCGTCTCCGTTTTTTAATAGGTCCAGAGTTCTCAATCAATCCCCTTCATGATCTCACTGATTTGCAATATAATGCTTGATAGTCTCGCTAATTTGCTCACAAGATGATGCCAATAATGATTTCATGGGCTTCTTTCCTTTCAATTTTTCTTTCTTTCCATATGCCCTCCCAATCGGTGGCCGATCCCCATTTTTCGACGTGAAAGACGTAAGACATAATCCTTCCACGTGATTTGGGCGATGAAATAGTCCAGCATTTTTCTCAGCCCTCTTCATTTTCCTGATTCGCTCCCCTTTTAATGCTTGCTTCCCAAATTATTGGATTATGCACAAATATCGTGGGATTGTGCCGATTGCTTCATTTTTGCAACGTGACCACCATTCTTATGTTATAAACGCTCATCAACGAAGTTTCCTTGTTCGTGCAAATTTCAGCAATTTGAAGTTTCCAATGGAAGTATCCCAATGTGAGTTTAATTCAGCATGTTCGTCTAAGTTCATCCGCCGCCGTCCAATTAATATCCAATTGTATGATCCTAATGCAAATGCTCCTAATATCTATATGCGATTAAGTAATAATATATATTTTAGGAATTGAAGTTGGTTCCTAATTTTTCTATGCAATATGCACCTAATGGGACGTCAAAATTTAGGTGTCAACACCAATTTAAGAGGGTTGCCTTTTATAAGAAATTTGTTGATGTCCGCCGTAGGACAACTTGTACAAACAAATTTGGGATTAAATATATAATTTTGTGTATGGTCATCCACACGTTAACGTGATGCTCTTAGGCTTTTTCAGCAATTCATTTTTAATTTCTTTATTTGAATAAAAAGATAATCGTCACTTGAATAATATTAGAGTTCATGTAAAACTTATACTCTAATACCGAGTTAATGATCCCCTTGCCACACATATACCTACACACATAGGTACAACCGTACAAGTAAAGCCAATCTTTATAAAATTTCACCTAAAAAAAATCAATCAGGTGGTTGGCGAGTGGTCCAAGAATTGATTTGCGAGTCAAAGGTCGCAAATTTGATTTCCAATCTATTCTCGAGTTCGGGATAATCTTGTGAATTTGCCACGATTGATTTGAACAAAATATGGTGGCGAACGCAGTCACATATTTATGGCCAAAGATTGTCCCGTTTGGTTCAGTATTGAAAATGAGTATTAGGGCTCTAAAGTCCCTTGGCCAAATACAAATGATATTTGGTTCATTTTTTGGCTCACTTTGGAGATATGCAATTGCATCTCAAATGCTCTCAAAAGTCATTTAGCCCAAAGTACCTCTAAAAGTACTTTGAGCTAAAGGACTTTTGTGAAATACAACTATTTTTTCTTTTATTTTAACTTTGTCACCTTTGCTTCCCGCCACTCGCCCGCCACCAGCTGCCTCCCGCCCATCGCCGCCTGCCGTCCACTTGCCGCCAGCAGACAGCCCCGCCGCTCGCCCACCGCCGCCACAGCCCGCCGCCACCCGCCGTCCGCCTACCGCCAGCCGACCACCCGCCCCCCGCCACCGGCCGCCGTTGTTTTTTTTTTTTTTTCAAAAAGTAAAAATATTTGACAAAGTTTATTTTTTACCACATAACATTTACGTCACAGTTACTTTTCAAATATGTTTTTAAAATACCCTTTACCAAACACTACTTGCATATTGAAAAAGGTCTTTAGCTCAAAGGTATTTACATTTTTTCAAAGTCGCTTGGCCAAATGCTAAGCCAAACAGGCCTTGAAGTGGGTTGGAGAACTCCAAATAGAATGTCCAGCAAGAACAGTTGAGTCACTGTTGATGCCCCTCGACGAAGTCTGCGACTACTTTGATGAATTTCCACTTCCACGATCACTTTGAGACACTTTCCTTCACACACAAAAGCATAATTTTCGACAGTAATGATAACAGTAGACAATTTTGTCTCCATAAGGGAAGAAGGCAAATATATGGTGGACTAGTTTGCATTGACCATTTGACCCTTCAAGTTTCATTTGCTCATTTTGTTTGTTTGAAAGAATTGGGTTTCGCTCGAATGCTGAAAAGGAAATTGATCGAGACTTGAAACATGGAAGTGCATCATTTTCGTAGTGCCTTGCACATGGCATGAGGGAGCAGTTCAAGAAACTAGCAAGGACCTATGACTGGTTTTGTTTATGAAGAAAGATAATAAGTGCGACCCGGGATAAATGCTTTGTGATGATCACGCAAGATATGTTAGACCAGGACATCGTGAAGTAATCAAGCAGGTTTTTGGCTTATGAGGTAGAGGAATGTACTTTGATCAAGCCCTTCAACTTTTGAGAAGACATGCCTTCAGAAGAGACTCCCCTTCAAATGGATTTGACAGGCTCTCGGAACATGTCACTTCGAATTTAGGAAAGATTCCTTTCGCTCTTGAGGTCATCAATCCTTTCCTTTCTTGTCAAGATAAACTGGTTTGGATAGCCACATTGAAAAAGTCATGGATAGTTCCCCAAGGAAGTCCACAAAATGTTGATGATAAATTCTGAGAAGTTAGATTATGAAGGAAAAACTGGTATTTCTCTCGTGTTGTTTGGCTTTCGTTGCGTGCATAATGATATCGTATCCAATTTAGGAAACAAACCAACCTTGAGTCAATGGAAGCCCTACTTTACTCTTTGCGACCTCATTACTTTCATTCAAGCGCAAACCCATTCTTTCTTCGTCACTTGGGGGAGCGCGCCTTTTGGACTTCATTGTGGCGAGCTTTTTAATAGTGACTTCTTTCTTTTGGTAATTCTTTTCTTGCCTTGAATAAGTACCACGAAGTTGCAATCCGTGTGAGATTGCAATAGTCAAGTCATATCAGCTTTTTTCGACCAAAAAACAAAAGCCATATCAGTGAATTAAAGGTTGATGATAAGCATCTGCAGAGGATGACATGTGGAAGTACAGGACAGATCTCGTACTTTGCATGCCGTGAGGCCCGGAGGCAAATTTAGGACAAAGAAACGGTGGAGTGGCCCTACTTGTTTTTAATTAGCGGAGCAAAGGATTTTGAAGACATTTTTTTCCAGAAAATAATTTGCATAATCTAATGGAGGCATTCAATTTTTGTGATTGTGTAGATGTTGTAAATGATTAGATGACGCACAGTACAGTCTGTGCGCAATGAGGACGGGCCAAGAGATGCAGGCAATAGTGATTGCCATATTCTTGTAACTCAACATTTACTTGTGGTCTCTCATAAGCTGTTCGCTAATATTGAAGCTGGTCCAGTTGGCGTCGATAGAGAGCACGTGACATGCGCAAGAGATGCATGTGCCACCTTCGTGGATCTCGCTTGCTCGTCTGCTGGTGACGATTTGGTCAACTGGTGAACTCCGGACTTTAATTAAGATTGAGTTATTCATTTTAGGATTTATTTGAGTAAAGTCCACTGTATGCCTTAATTGAGAAGAAGATGGCACTTTTTATTTAAAATTTTTCCAAATATTTTCAGCATTTCCTTTTTTATTTGGACGTGTGTCACATTTTTTATTTGGACGCCAATCCTGTTACCATATCAACAATCATCAATTTGAGGACGTCAGACAAGTGGTTAGGAGTAGCAAAGCCCAAACCGGCCCGGGACCGGACCAAACTAGGTGGGTTGGTCCAGTCTTTGAGGAAAGCGGTCCGGTCACAGGTCCCAATAAATAGAACCGGCGATCGGGCGGTCCAGTCCTCGATTCCAAGCGGATGGGATCGGCTCGAACCTTCCGGAACGGACCACCCATTATATATATATACAATTAGAAAAATGAAGCTTTCATTTGTTTTTAATGTTCATTTTTCGAGCCATTTCTATTGTTAGGATGTACATTCTAGAGAAGGTATCTCCAGAACGTACAACATATATGACATGTCCTTTACGTGTCAACAATGATAGGAATCGTGAAAGAATTGAGTGACAAACCAAAATGGGGCCCATACCCTAGGGCCAACTCTCTCATCCCATTGTCAGCAAGTTCCCGTGGTATGTCACCCGGTAGTCCACTAGAAACAACATTGATATTACCTTGGCTATCAGTCGCCGACCATTGTGGAGAATGATTCTCGTCGGTGGCACCGCCTTGAATTCTAGTTATGGCTATCAGTACTTCCTCAAATCTGACCACACATGATGCGATCTCATTGAGCCTGCCAAAAAGATATTTTTTTTAAAATGTCCACGACGAAAGATCATTAATTGATGACATGGAGTTTTCGGATATGATGATTAATCGAATTATTGTAGAGATTCCGGACATGAAGTAAATAAATGGACTGAAGATAAATTGAATTGTAAAGATAAAATCGATAATAGTAAAACAGACAAGATAAATTGCAGAGTAAAAAATTGATAAGTGTTGTTGATTGTGGATCCTTTACAAAGGCTTATCTCCGACTATATAAATAACCAAGTACAAGGTGCAACCGTCGGTAGCGGTTACATCCGTACACTCTATCCGTAGACTCCCAGGTTGGCTTCGATAATTGCTCTTCTTATCCTTTGGACGGTTTAAACTATGAATTATCTACTTTGCTTATCTATCGGTGTGACATGTCGATCCGTAGTGTCACCGATGTTTCTTTCAATTAATCATAGGTTACACCATGTTGTGGGCTATTGATTCGTGTTATATTCTGGGCCTCTCTAGCATATCACTCTTACGGGCTTTCTAACTATGTGAAGCCTAGGCTAATTTTTTTTTTTTTTTATGCAATTGAGTTCTAAAACTTTCAAATGTACAACCACGCCCTAAAATTTGTCAAATATATGCATTTGAGTTTCTCTGATTGCTTCTTCCAATTTTTATTTTGAAATGCACGTGGCCCTTCACAAAATAACTTGAAAAGTTAGAAAGGAAATAGAAAGAAGGACAAAAAATAAAATAAAAATGCAAAAAAAAAAGTGCATATTGGGGGTTGGGTCGGGGGCGGCACTACTTCTGGCCCTTTGCCTAACCCTCGCGGAATAAATACAGTGTGGCGACTACACCTTAAGCCCGCTACGTGAAGAGTGTTTTTCTTCTTCTACTTTTTTGTTAACCTTTCAGCATTTTTAATCTATTTTTAATTAAATCATCATTATGGTTATTATTGCACTCTTTGTTTTGTTATAGGTGTACCGATTTAAAATTTCAGTAACACTAAAATTAGTTTGGAGTAACCGTGGTGTGGGTGTACTAGTGTGAAATGTTTTCGTGACATGAAAATTTTTAATTTGAGGCAAATGTATCACAATCATATCAATTGGAGACTTTTGTGACACGCAAGTTAAATTATGGTAGATGCGTCATTGATGTTTCAATTTAAACTTTTGGGTGGCACTATGTAGAGGTAAGCAAATCGAATTGCCTAGACCGGAGGTCCAGTTTTTGGTGGTCCAGTTTCCGGTCCTAAAATGGAACCCAAGGCCAGATGGTCCGGTTCCTAAATCCAAGAGCACAAGACAGGACCAAACCTGACAAATTGATTTTATTTATTTTTTTATTTTCCACACCTAACCCTAATCTAATCTAATGTTTCTTTGCCAACCTTTCTAGTACAGATAGCTCACAATGTTTTAGCAAAATTTGTTCAGCAAAGCTCGGATCCTTTCCAACATCTAAATGGGTGATTCTTCCCCTTTTTTCCTATGATGCAAGCTCAACGTTTAGTATTTGCGGCACGCACTCCAACTTCTTTAATCCAAAAGCATGTTCGATTGCTTTGGCCACCGTGAATTGACAAATTAATCCAATAACGTAAAGTCATGCTCAAATCAAATATGCGCTTCTCTACATTTGTCCCCCTGAATGAACAAGTAACGACTCCATTCCTAATCCTATCAACGCAAGCTCTGACTCCACAACCAGAAATATGAGCAATCAAGAAATGGATACCAACATTGAACTTTCACTCACTAATGACACTCCCGCATTTCAGAAATCACACAAGCAAAGCAGCTAAAAGTGTAAACAATGCCAAACAAAAGGAAAGCTAAAAGTCTCTACTTTAAATCACACAAGAAAATGAAATTCTAAGGTTTATTACCGGTTTCAGTGGACCGCCCGGGAACCGTATCGGACCGGATCAAATCGGACCGTAAACCGCTCACCCCTAGCATTATCCTTTTTCTTTTTCAAGATGTGACGAAAAAAGTCGACATTCTTTAATTAAATAACTTTTGGGTCCATTATAAATTTCCCCAAAATCACCCTCATGACTGAAGCATTATTCTCCCTTTTCATTATAATGATTAGTAATTAAAGAATGACAGCGCTGATAAACAGACCCATGAGAGATGGCTCTTTCATTATATGCAGATAATATGTTAATTATATGTTTTGGATATATCCGCTAAGTTTAATATACACGCGGATTGGTAATATGTGGCTTACTTGTATGCACAAAAACTGCATGTTCGATCACTAGTTCAGGAAGAGAGGATCGATTACTGGGCTGACGAGCTCATTTCCGTATAATAATTTTAAGGTGAGTTTATTTTGCGAAAAACTTCACGATAAAAAAGAAAATACTTTCTCAAAATCATTTTCTTCTCATCTTTTCAAATCAGAGAATTTTTTTTTCCTAAGTTTAAGCACAGATTTTCTTTGACTGTAAATGGTTTTTCATTGACCGATCATTTTCAGCAAATGAAACGCGTGAAAATCCAAAAAATTAATTCATGAAAAATTCTTTTACTAACAAAAACACACTCTTTCGGTTTTTGCATAAAACAACTTGCAACTTTTGGTTGACGGAAAATAAACTAATTAAGGAAAACATTTTCTATCCGTCGAAAAAAACTCCTTCAAAAGTGAAGAAAATATTTTCCTCTTTTTGAGTAGAGGAAAACATTTTACCTCATCTTTGCTCCTTCAACTACTTTACATTCATTCTCTTTATTATTAATTTTAACAAATAATTTTTTTAAAATTTCTGAAATTTTTAAAAATAAATATTTTTATTTTTTTAGTTATTTTCCTTCTCTACTAGACTCCCGCCATGGCAATGGCCGAGAATCGGCCACGCCTACTTGCTCGAGGCCCGATCTTGCCCGCAGTGAGGCAAGAGAGCTAGACCTCGCCAGCCTCGAGCATGTAACTATGTCCGGCGATAGGTAGAGAAAGAAAATTAAAAATAAAAAAAGGAAAAAAAATAATAATTAAATTAAAAATTAAATTATTTTTATTTGAAAAATAAGAATTAATTCAAAATTCAAAATTTTTTCTAATTTTATTAGGAAAATAAATTCTTTGCCAAATGACGGAAATTATTTTCTAGTTTATTTTTAAGTTTCAGCCAAACAATGAAAAATATTGTCATTTTCATGAAAAATGATTTTTTGAAAAATATTTTTCTTGAAAATAACTTTCAGAAAGTATTTTTCGAAAGCATTACATTTTTCATGAAATAAACGGAGCCTTAGTAAGAATTGTTGAGGATCAACAATGAATTGGGATTAACTCACGTGTAATGACATATATTGATGCTGGAAAATTCTGAAGATTTCTTCAATGGTTTGCTGATTCAAGGACAAGACTTACGACTTTTACTCATGCAAGCTTTATTAAACTTACGAATGCATTTTCACTTGATTCTTTTTTTACGCCGTAGATAAAAAATTACCTTATACATTTTGAATTGTCTATATTTGAATTCCAATTTGATGATATTTTCTAGGTATATAGTTTAGTCGCCATTCATTTGTTTAAGAGTGAAAATCTCCTGTCCGTGGCTAAAAGAGAAAAGCGTTAGAAGAGATGATAAATTAATAAACAAAATAAAAAAGAAAGAAAGAAATAATAAAGTGCTTCAATTCGGTCGAAGGGAAAAGGGCCTCACACCTCCAAGCCCATTGACAAAACTCAACCCTCGTCAGACCCATATGATGGTAATTAGCTCAAGTTCATTTAGAACTTGACTGTAATCGAGCTAAGCCCGAGCCACGTTACGTTTGAGTTTTTAATTTCCAAGTCAAGTCGAGTCAAGCTTGAGTTCAATAGTCGATTGAGTGGGAATCAAATTCGGAACACCACCAAATGCTTTGATCTAATCCAATTTGAGCATGATGATGTATAGTCCCTCCAATTTTTTTTTTTTCTTATTCAAAATGTAAGTATTCGTTATAAGCTAAAGTACAGAAACTTAAGGGCATCCCCAGCATTTCAAATAGAACTAATAATGCAAAAAGAAGGAGATAGGAAGTCGCCACATATAATTTGGCGTAGGAAGGCCTAATATTTTTATAGAGTTTGAAGATCTACCTCTAACGATTTTACACACCTTATCCAAAATATATATTAATTTAGAAGGATGAAAAAAAGATATAAATTGCTTTTTCCAAGTGAAGTGGGAGGACCTCTAGAACACAAAATGTGCTACATTTGTCTGTCTCCGAGATATTTCTGGGTGCATGTGTTGGCATTCACAAGTGGTATATTTCCTCTCTATGGAGATTTATTTTCTTGGAATCGCTATCGTTGGTAGAGATTCACCAGGTTCTGTCGACGGCATTGACCGATTCACCCTCTCCATCTCTTTTCTTTTGCCCCATAGCACCATATAGAGACTGAGTGTATATTGAAGGGATCGATTCAGAACGATCACACAGATAATAGAAGAAAAATAGGCAATGTACACTTTTATCCAGATTCACGTTAGAATAGGGCTACGTCCTGCAAAAAGATTTCACTATAATATTATTTTTTCAGTAGCACAACTCGTTACAATGATCTCTCATATGAGCACAATATATATAACCTAAACTTGGTCCAAAACCTAAGCCTATCATAATCCCTTTGATCCCACAATAAATGGGACAACTTAAATACAAGCCCAAATCCATTATTGTTTAAGAGGCGCTGCCCTCGAACCCTTGCCCTCTCACCGGCGAGCGGGGCAGTTGTCCGCTCACCGGGGAGCGGAAACCTCGCTAGCTAACCGGTCGGTGGGACCCTCGTTTGGGGGGCACTGGCCCCGAACCCCGACATTTCGTGTGCGGGTGTCAGATGTTGTCGAATCGTACTTCGGTTTCACTAAGCTCATGTGGGAGTGCCCGATATGAGAAACAAAGGTCCCCGAAGTATTCACCAACTCCAACATATATGAGCCCCAACCCTAAAATGCTGCCATCAAAATAGGAAGATTTCAGTATTGTTATGATAAATGAAGAACTTCTTTGTGCAATATTCAAATATCCGTGTGTGTGTACTATCACACCCCTATCTTATAATGTACAGGAAAATGACACGTAAGATAACGGCGTTCACATCAACAATTTCCAACATGATGATAGTCATACAATGTGAAGAAATCTTCTTTCAAACAAACTAATTTGGCTATACAACATAATCCCAGAGGAACTTACCTTCCCAGTATATAACTACGGTGACAGCGAGCAACCATCTTTACAAAGGAGGCCAAAACCAAGAGGCCACAAATAGGATATAAACCAAGGGTTATGGCTCAGGCGGAAAGCAGGAATAATAAGATATATCCACAAAGAAACAGTCTTTTAGCTTTTAAGGCAGGATAGGTCCAAATTGACCAGCTCAGGTGTCCAAAAAATTTACTTCTGAGGATTTATCGTGCCAATAAACTCAATGCAGAAGTAGGACTAATAACATATATCCACAAAGAACTGTCGAGAGGAAGTTTCTAAAGTTGGCAGATGACAAATCAGATTGAATAAGTGCTCTTGGATTCAAAATCTAATATGAAATGTGTTATAAGTAGTCCTGTTAAAATGGCTCTAAAACCCATTTAATAACTCACAAGCAATAAATGGGTCATAACAAATTTACATACCAACATAAAGGGTCTCCAAAATAAAGAAGCCAAAATAAGTAGGTTATAAATAGGTTCATTGTGAACTTATTTACAATCCACTTAAGCTTACCCGCTTTGGCCACTTAAAAGGCTTCTACCCTTTTTTTTCATTTTACCTTTTTTTCTTTTATTCTTTCCTTTACTTTTCTTTTTATTTTTATACTTCTTCTTTATTTTATTTTATTTTTATTTCCTATGAAGCCAGCAAGGGCGCCGGCCGACCCTCACCCACGGTCAGCAAGGGCTGCCACCCTTGCTAGCAACCGGGGCCTCTTTGACTCCGGCGATGCTCGGCCTTCAACGCCTCATCAGTGTTGGTCATCTTCGTGGTAATTGGTCTGTAGCGCACGGAGGTGGCAAGGGTGTCATTTCCAATAACAAGTTCTTTTTATGTTCAGTACTAATTAATCAACAAGTGGAGACACCATCGGACTTGTCCCTTTAAGTCTTTGACTACAGTTGCTGCCATCAGCGCCGCGATCCTTCTTCAGATAAGAATAGTTTTGGTTTTAGTTTGGGGTCGCTTCTTCAATCCTTCTAAGTCTTGGCCCACCAAAAGTTGAAAATGTCAACGCTGATCTGGTGAACATGATTCGAACTTTCTGGGTCAAAGGATCAACACCAACAACATTTGATGTGGAAATACAACCTCGTGACTGATAAAGTTTCAATCCTAGTGAGATATGCTCCTTATACAATTCAATGCTCGAGACATGCCAAGTTCGAACATTTCCTAGATGTCTATTTGAAGGATACTAAGTCCTCTGTTCTAAACATCACACGTATGAAAATTTGTTGAAAACACAACTTCCACTACTGATCAGGAAACGAATACATCACAAGGAGATATCGTAATTGTCACATATTAGATGTTGCATTTGCAATCTCGAGAGTTCCATTCGCCTCGAATGCAATCCAACAGTAGAGGGGGGAGCGTCGTTGTTTTTCTGTGTTCTATAGAATACGATAGAAAGAGGTAACTTTCCTACGTTAAAAAAAAAAAAAAGCAGCTGATAACTGCCAAGGCAGTTATTTGCAATGAGTGGTATGTGATTGCTCGCATGGGCGCACACCATAAGATTCATGCTCCAACACTATTGATTTTCTTTCTCTTCCATTGTCCATTGATTCGCATTTCAAATGTCAATATAAAATCATGTTTTAGAAGCTCTTATGAAAAATACGTGGGCGGATGTATAACGATGAATCGGGCTGCAGCCTTTTCTACGAGCCTCCGATGTTCCATATTGCATCATCTACATAAAAAATGTGTGATCCCCTTGCTCTCATTATAAAGTGATTTCTATGGCAACTTCTAGAATTATCAGGTAAATGCCTAATTAGAGATTAATTGGTGAATTGAGGAGGTGAGAGACCTAGGCGAGAAACTTGAACTTATTATCAAGTAAATACTTAACTAGAGATTAATTGGTGAAATGAGGAGGCGTGTGACTGGCGAGGGTTGACTGGTAAGCTCATTGGTCTTAGAAGAAAATAAAGAAAAAAAAATCAGATTTTTATAAGAAATAAAAATAAAAAATTCAGATTTTCTAAATCATGAAAATATAAAAACTATGAATATGTTTAGTAATATAATTTCTTTTATAAATATATAAGAAATAAGTTTTCTTAGATTAGATTTTATTTATAAGGGTTTTAGTAATATGGGACGGGGTCTAGTATGAGTCGAGTCGGGTATGGGTTAAGAAATTTGCACTACGCATAAATACGTTAATGGGTCAATTTTGGTCGGAACATTTATGACTCAACTCAAACCTGACTCGAGCCACCTGTTTGACAGGTCTAGTTATCAGCACCTGCATAAAATTCTCTTTGAATGAAGTCATCCTTCGGTGCTTTCGATTTGTCAACTCAGAGCTAGCAGGAACTTGTTAGGAAAGAGCATTGCAAAAATCCTTGATAAAGCTCATCAACCCATGAGTAAAACATCTGTCAACGTAGGCATGACTGAACATAAATGATGAAAAAGCAGAACCTTGGCGTCCATGTTGTCAGCATGAGTGGCAGTATACTTAAGAGGGCAGGACAACGATAACCCCTTCCATCATCCCAAGGGCAATGATGAACCTGCATGACTTGGGTGAGCCACGGTTACGTCTGAATGCCTGAGAAGAAATGGTCCGGGTAATAACAATGTTAGAATCAACATCCAAGGATCCCAATGTGGTGGATCCCCAGGGGACGCCCTCAAGCCTCATGGGTTGAACCAGAGAGGACCAGCCGGTTCTGGGTGGTTTCCAAGGGCGCCAGTCCAGTTGCCAGTCTGGTGTGTCTCTCTTTCGGACCAAACTAGGAACCAATCACCCCTAGTCGCAAGGGATGTATTAATTACTGTTACTGCCACTCCCCTCACTTGTGTCTGAATTTCCCCAATTGGCAGAGTTCGTGTCTGTACTTAAACCCCTGGTCGTCTCATGTCTCTGTGGGGATTCAATCTTTCGGCATTGGATTGTCGAGCTCGGTGACGTGTCTGCTGAATTAATAGACCCCGTTGACATATGCAGAATTTTAAGTCATTGAAACAAAGGATTTGCCTTTTCCATATGTTTGCAACTTGGAACATTGACTTTGGTTTCGGCTGAAACTTGCTCTTGTAACTAGAGATTATACATGTGTGGAACTAGTCAATCTTTTATTCCAGATGGATCAATTCCAAATGAGGTTGCAATTGTTTTGTTTTGTTTTCTTTTACTCGCTTTGGTCTTATGTTGGTGTTTCTCCTTACATAGATTGGATTGATTTTTAACAACTCCTAATACCAAAAACAAGAAGATGAGATTCAGTCGGAAAGCGAGTTAGGAAATTCAGGTGCAACAATGGAATTCCTAGAGCTAATCCCAATATAATGTTGCCAGGAACCAATTTGGGCTTCGTTGCTAGAGAATATTAAAGTCGACACAGATTAACGAGCAAACTAATGGCGAGATATCATCGAAGCGAGATCAAAAGTCAGAGCAAGAAAAAATTGTATTAGAACACCGATAATGGTCTAGATTCCAACTTCTACGGCACGCAGATGAACTTTCCATCTTAAAAAAACAACAAGAAATGAACTAATTTGATTTTTGGTTAATTAAGAAGTGATATTTCCAAAATGAGGAAAAGTCAATTGCTAAGTGATTTGCGTAAAATTTTCAATGCCAAAGTGAAATTGATGTAAAAATGAGCCGATTTTGAGGTTTTGAATTTTCTTAATTTTTTTATCAAAGGTTGACCGCCAGTTTGACTTTTGGGTCAAAAAGCCAATTGACGGGCCAAACTTCTTCTTTTTTTTTTTTTTTTTTTTTTTGCAAATTCTA
The DNA here is from genome assembly GCF_020921035.1 of Rhodamnia argentea. NCBI lineage: Eukaryota > Viridiplantae > Streptophyta > Magnoliopsida > Myrtales > Myrtaceae > Rhodamnia > Rhodamnia argentea. The sequence continues at coordinate 23,344,343 of NC_063154.1, forward strand.
AGTGCGAAAATGCAATTGGCATTATTTAACCATGAGTTGACTTTTTGGTCAAAATTGGCCCCAAAAATCAGCTCAAAAGTCAACATTTTGTATTTTCTTGAAATTTAAATGCAAGTGAAGTGCTAAAGCTAAATGACACTTTTTGGCCAAGAATTGAGTTCTGTCGCGATCGGAAACCAAAATCTCAAGTTTTGACCTTTCACTAACTTGCCGATTGCAAATCGGGTGTCAATAGTTATTTGTGTGAATTGAACCAGTCATTGGTTTCTTGTCCTCTTGTTACTTGTTATTATGTTATTCCATTTTCTTTCTTAAAAAAGTCAAAACTTGAGAAAATTATCCGAGAAGTCTTGAATCTATTGTATTTTGGTCAATCTAATCTTAAACATTTTCCAATTGTGTCAATCGAGTCTTAAACCTTTTCATGATTTACCAGTTGAGTTTATCCGGCCAATTTTAACAAGAAATTATTCACGTGGACGTTGACTATCCTAAGTGACACGATTGACGCTAAAGTTGACATTTTTCAATAAGATTTTAATTTTTTTTTATAATTTTTGGGTTTTTTTTCTTTATTCTTTTCTTGACTTTTTTTATTGACTGGATGCCTGCGACCCTCGCCCAACACTAGGCGAGGGCCCTCCTCGTCGACCGCGGGTGAGGCGAGGTCACCCTCGCGTGTGGCCGGCGAGGGCGGCCTTGTCGAGTAGGGCGAGGTTGAACCTTGCCCAAGCAAAGCCGTCTCTCGTTAAATCAGGCGAGGGCAACCCTTATCTATTGGAGAGAAACATACTTTAGAGAAGAGAGAAGGGCGGCTGAGTCCTCCCACGGCCATGATCCTAATTAATCAATATAGTAGAAGTTCATTCGATTTTCTTTGACAACCCAATCACCACCATATAAAGACATCTAGGCCTTCACCAGCGGGCTTCGGTGTTTCCTTCACCTGGTCTCCATTTTTTTATTCCTTTCGAGAGTACCCTTAAATGATTATACTGCATGCATATATGATGGGACTAAATATAGTAATTTCTTTTTCATTTTTCATCGTCTTCTTTTTAACACAGATCCAATCAATATGTACTTAATGTGTGTAGTTAGTTTGAATTTAATTTTCTTTAAATTAAATGAAAAAACAAAAATTTTGAAAAATCTGATTCTTCCACCATTTTTGCTACTGAAGAACATCCCCGGATATCATTTCCCCTGTCTTCCCCCTTGACTTGTCCGAAGCTATTTGGTGTTCCCCAATTGTGTTGTTATATTTCGTAACAGATCTCTTTAACAAACGCCTACTAAATTTTTAATGTCTCGAACATCAAAGAAATATTTCTACATTAAGTGTATTTTGAATAACAACACAACCAAACAAATTGTATTCAACATAAGCAATTTTCAACTTTTTGGATATTAATTCTTCACGATATAGTCACACATAAAACATTGAGGTCTGGAAAAATTGCACCTCGATGAAATTTGTCATAGAGGGCACATGAGTTATATAGATGAATTCAAGAGACCTAATATCGACTTGTTCTATTACAATTACTCCTATTATTGTTCATCTTTGTCCGATTGCTGACAGATCACATTCAATATAGGCTTTTTGATTTAGCCGTTGACATACAATTTATTACAAGTTTTGCATAAAAAATTCGTGATTTTTTGAGATAATAACAGGTAAACATGTATAAATTGTCTGAGGGCAAAAAGTAATAGATAATAAAGTATAGATCTCACAAAGAAATTTAGATTAAAACACATGTCTACATTGATACACATGATGAGAATGAAGATAAAAAATGTCGAAGGGGCAGACGAACGCCCGCCGGATGCACCACTTGTTGACTTAGATGAATTGGATCTGAACCTCTATTTTACATTTATCTATACACACTACTTCAACGACCCAATGGCCTAAAAGCGGTGGAAGATGTGTAATATATGCCACACATGAAAATTAACGTTTTGCCATTCAGCTAGCTCTAAAAGATCCGGCCTCATTATTCAGTTTCTTTAGTTTCATTCAATTTTTGTGAGAGCTATATACTGCTTGTGTACTTTCAGTAAAAGTCCTAACTTCTCGTTCCCGTATTTTCACTATTTTTCTAATCAAGTCCTTTTTTTGTGGTCCAACTAATCAAGTCCTTTAACTTTAACAATTTAATGTCAAATCCTTGCATTTAGTCAAAATTTCTAATCAAGTTCTCCGTTGCAAAATCCACCAGCTAATATGGCCATCAAAGGAATTGGTCTGACCCTTTTTCCAGCATTCGAGAAAAAGTCGGCGAGGCTGCAACTCGTCCAAAATCTGCTTTTCTTTTGTAATCAAGCGGATCGCATTCCGAAAACCTGCAACATCCAACCTCCAAATCTCGATCTTTACGGAACAAACTTTTGAAAATACCCAAAACTTCTTTGAAGAAGATCCGGAATTTTTGCTTCTGATGATCCAACATGAAAAACCCAAAATTTCGCAAATCTTATTCTTCTTCCATTCTTGCTAGTGAAGAAGATCATTTCACCTTTCTTCCCCTTGATTGGTGTCAAGCTATTTTGTGTTCCCCAAGACGAGCACCGTCGTGCTGCTCAAGTTCCTGTTCACCAAACCGCGCGACTCCGCTCGGATTCTATAACAAGGTAATGCCCTTAATTTCCCCACGCTCTGTTTTCGGATAAAGAAAATGCTCGAGTGCTTCCTTCTTCTTTGCTTGAGATTAGGAGCGACTGCTTGAGCTTATTTCTCTGACTATGAGCATTTCGCGTCGTTTGTTTCGTGCGCTCGTGGATTGTTATCCGGTTCCTTAATTTTCTTGCATATTTTACGGTTGCCGAGCACGAATCTAAACCTTCTTTTGTTTGTGTTCCTCTGCATTACGTGAAATGCTCCCGGGATGCCGATGCTGTCCACCGATGACAAATGATTAGTGGTAGATGATGCAAGCACGGATGTCTGGTGATGATTGTGATTGGGATCTTTGCTGCATTAGTGTTTCCGTCTCTTTTACCTGGGTCTGTGAGATGTCCGGCGGCCGATGGTGGTGTTTGTGAAGGGATTCTGATTCTAATCAAAGCTAAGTCCAGCATTTTCTTTTCCTTTTGCTTTAATACAGCAGAGTGTGCGTATGTGTCCGGTCTCTTTTAAGCTTGTCGTCTCTTTTTCTTTGATTCGCAGGGGCGTTATCGCTGAAAACAAATTACCCCACGAGTCATTGCCAATCCAAACTATATCACGTGCTCTCTTGAACAGGTAAGGTTGCAAACGGGTCTGCATTTGTTCACGGGTTCAAGTTGCTCCATTTCATCATTAATCCGTTGAATTCAATTAACAGGAACAAGTAAGATGAGATCCTTCAAACTTGGCTAATCAAATGAACGGATTGCGAATGAAGTGTTGCTTTGGACATTCACGTTGCCCATTTTTTTTTTTTTTTTCTTTTTTGGTCGGAAAAAGCTCGTATTATTTAACCGAAATAGTTCTTAGTTGTAAGAGCTCAGCAAAGGGGCATCTAAACATAATAAATTCTAAAGGGATTGAGGGGAATGAGCTACCCAATTGGGGGGAAGGATATTCAAACTTTGAGCTTTAGCCACCTTACTTCTCATAACACGTCATCTGTTCTTGTTGCCACTTTGACCACTTCCAAACATTCAGATTCTAACTCACACACTTCAATTTCTCTCTCCTGCACGAACTCTAGCCCCTCCACAAGAGCTAGGGCTTCGGTATGTGCTGTAGACTACGCTTGAGCAAATCTAGCGATCCCTTCATGGAGGACCCCCTACTCATCTCGGATAAGGCACGTGAATGGTTACCGTCGGTGATTCCTCCACGAAAGAGCCGTCGACGTTTGTCCTCAGAGTACCGCGCCTTGGTGGAAGCCAATAATGAGGTAATTCGCTATTCATATACTCCAAATTCGTTTTTTGGGGATTCCATTTGCTGAACGTGCTGAGTATGTTAAGGGCAGAGTCAATCAAAGCTTCTGGATCAGGATCTTGTCGCCGAAAAAAGAAATTATTCCTAGCCTTCCACATGCACCCGAGGATTGCTGCAATCATGTCAAAAGAAGGTGAGTGATTTCATTGTTCCAGAAAGTTTTGCTGCCAAACCTCTATTCTTGAAATGCTGTGAGTCGAAATTTGGATTTGCAATCTAATAAAATCAATAGTTGCTTATGCGTTACTTAGACCTCCTCAGATTGTATATCCACGCCACTAAGTGTGGCTTTGGATTCATATTGATTTAACTTCATCGTCACATTCTTATGACTCGAAACGTGCTTAGGATGTCCTAGGAACTTGCAGACCATGTGTACTTGTGCAGTGATTGCTGATTTTCGATATCATTTGGATGATAAATATGTATTTGTGGCTTGTGGAGTCTTCTTTCTGTTCTTCAAGAACATATATAGAGTAATTTAGGCGTTGTCCTTATGTCTCTCCGTCTCTCTACTCCTGTTCTAAGCTCCTCCATAATCCTTGATGGTGTTCTTTGATAATGTTCGAACTATTCCTGGGACTCTGAAGTTTGAGCATGTTCTTTTTGGACTTGGGGGTCTTCTTTTTGCTTATTAATGGAGATAAGACACCACAAGTACTATAACTTTTGTTCCGCACTCATTTGAGTGTGATAACTTTTTATTCGACCATCTAAGCACCATAACTTTTAAAATAAAGTTCACTTGAGTGCCATAACTTACATTTGATCACTTAAGTGCCAAAAAAATTTTAAAAACATTTACCTAAGTGTTGAAAATCTGACATGACATAACACTTGTGGTGAATGTTTTTTAAAAAGTTATGGAACTTAGTGATCAATTAAAAAGTTATATGGCACCCTAGTGATCCGAAAAAAATTATGGTACTCAGGTAAGCACTATACATATGTTATGGTACTGCAGTGATCGAAAAAAGAAGAAATTATGGCTCTAAAGTGATTGTTGTACGAAAGTTATGGCACTTATGGTACCTCCTTATTAGTGGGTTAATTTTGCTTACTTGCACATCTGAGCCAAAATTTAAATAACGTGACATGATCAAATGGCCAGCATACAAATATAAATATCATAATGCTGCAATAAAAGCTGTTTTTCTATTGATTGTAGTAAAGTAAAAAATTTGTTAAAAAGGTGCATCCGTGAAATACAAATTCTATATGGAAACAGTTAATTTTTTTCAACGGATTAATGATTTGAGCATCATTTTGTTTATTTTTTTCCCTCCTCGTCGTGTCCAAAGTCTTTTGCACTGAAAGTCAGAATGCGTTGAGCAACAAATTCCAAAATCTTCTCTACACGGTGAGAATATTAATGGCCATACCACTTATGTCTTCGTAACGTTGTCAATACTTTGTGGCTAGATCCGTCAAACAGGTCATTGCGTGAACGATTAATGTGGAAATCGAAGTTACAAAAGTAGATCTCCCTTTGTGATTATCATTGGTTTAGTCAAATTTATTCTATTCATAAGTCATTAGCGAAATTGCCATCTAGCCATTAAAGAAAAATTAGCATAAACTTCTCCGAACAAATTATGAGACACATAGGGGCCATGAAGTGTCTCAAGCCTGGCCTCTCTCTGGATCATTTTCTCTCGTTCTGCATTGCTTTGGAACATCCACGAGAAATTGGATCGTGGCAGCGAGGGGAGTCAGAAGTGCGAACGCCGACCTGCTGAACCAGTTGAAGGACTCAGAGGCCGAGGTTGCCCTCCTTTGAACAAGCCTCCTTGATGTCACCAAGCCGGAGCTCGGCTTCCTTCTTGTATTTGTAGGTCCTGGAGAGGGCGCCAATTGCATCAGCCAAGTGTACCCGCACGATGAGCCACCCGGGACATTTCGGCATGCGAGCATCGTGATGGGACCAAGGAGATTGCTCCTTGCCATAGCATGGGACAACACTCTTTGGGTTTGATCATGAGGAAGAAATGATTGTAGCCGTAACCAACAACGATGCCCACATTGATGAACACTTAAACCACCAAAACATATATAGAATACACTTCAACATGAAAAATTATAAATACTTGATAACATATAAAAAATTGGAAAAGATAATACAAAAATAGCAACAACAAAAGCAACAAAGAAAAGAAAATGATTAGTTGCCATGGGGAAGGAGGTGAACAAGCCACAAAAAATTGTGTTCATGAATGTCGATGTAGGCATCATTGTCGGTCACAGCTGCAATTATTTCTTCTCGAAGATCAAATTCAAGGGGTGGCATCTCATGGTATGTCGGGGACCAATCTCCTTGGTCTTGCTTGCCATCGGGATACTCGCCATGCCAAAATCCCCCCGATGGCTCGTCATGCATAGGCGCTTCGCTGATGTGAATGGCATCCTCGCCAGGCCCTACAACTCCAATAAGGAAGCCGAGCTCCGGCTTAGCAACATCAAGGAGCCTTACCTAGATGTTTGTCATTGTTCTTACTTTATTACTACGATTTAGTTGGGACAATAGCCCTAGTATTAGAATTCATGGTTCGAATGGATTAGTCTGCCTCTACCACAAATCTTGCTTCTATCAAAATAAAAGCATTAAACATATTAAGTACAAAAGGCATAGAGATATATTTGTAATAAATCCTCAAAGTATAAATCAAAGTCTCTTCAACAAAGCATGGTAGTTTTGTTTCCTTCAAAATCAAATATAATTTCCTAACAATCTCCCTCTATTTTGATGGAAACAAAACCTTTCAAGCATATTAACTTTGAAAAGATTTTAATAGAAATATACTTGTGTAAGTAAGAATGTTTTTCAGTTCTGAACGAAAAACACAAGTATTATATTATAAGCAAATATATGACAATGAAATTGAATTTGCTTACTGCACTACCTCTGCTTGATCTCTATGCATTCTCCCCTTTATTATGAACATAAGTATTAAAGGCATAATTTTGACGTCCCGAGCCGTCACATCTACCGAGTTTAGCCTTTCTTTTGCTTGTTATGATTAAATGTTGAGATTCAACATGAGGAAGCTTGGGCTTGCCTTTTTGAAAACACAAAGTATCCGGGTTTACTCAACAATAAAACAAAGGCGTGGATAGAACTCGAGACCAAAGGACCATTAGGGTGAGTACTTGTATTGAGACACTCACGAGTTCTTTATGTTTACAAACCTATACATAAACCTAAAAACTATTTGGTAGGTTCAGATAACTACTTCTTGTTTACCCACTAGCCGCCAGATCTAGGTGTTACTATCTTGCTCCTTTACCCTCCGAGTGTGAGCAATCTTGAAAAAAAAAAAAAAAGGATATCACCACAAGAGTGAGCTAAAAATCTCAACAAGAAATGCATCCAAACCCTATCATCCCTAACCTTGGTTCTTTAGTCTCCAGGGAATTAGGTACCACCTACCCAAGAGTTAGCTCGGTTCCCATTTCATAAATAAGATCACATCAAAACACGCATCCCAAGATCAATGCAATGATAGGGTCGTACACAGCAATGCACGTATGTACCAAAAATGGATGAGGATTGTGCTATATTTGCAAGCTCTACCATCCGACTCCTTCATCACCTTTAAGACTAGTCCGATTTTGTTGTTCCTCTCCCTGAGGCCCCAACCGTGGCTATAGTATTGCATTGCACACAACTCAAGGGTGAGCTTTAACTCCATGACATCCCCTACACACAACTCAAGGAGTCTCATTTCCCCTCTGGGTACCAATGATTTAGTATGTTCATGCCATGATATGCCGAATGTCATGAATGCAAGAACGAGCACAAGAACCAGCCTTGGTAATATGGTAGACTGAAAGTTCCACCACCTCGAGTTGTCAAACAATTGAATTACCTAACATGTTCTTACATTCAATAGGACTCATAGGCAATCAAATCAAGAGCCACGCATCATTTAAGAACACTAATATCAAATTAGGTGTGAGAACACAAACAAAGTTAGTCAGCCGATAAGGCTCTATCAATCCCCAATGATCAGCCTGCAAATAATGCTAATTCAGCACCCAAAGGCTTCGGTTACACTGCTAGGATCGGTGAACGGAACCTTTCCAACGTGTCTAGGCTAGAACATTCGGTCCCTTGCAGACTACCATGTAATCCCAATCAATTCATCACTTAAGTTAACCCATCCGTACCTCAAGAAGGCATCTCGCACTAGAATTAGATCTCAAGGCTCTTCAATGTACTTAGGCCTAACCAAAGCTAATCCTACTCGATTTTCTCCTAGTCTTCAAGTGTCTATAGTGATCAAACCATTTCACCCCCTATCCATGCCTCATCGACGACAATAATCCACCGATTAGAGTGACAAACAATCTATCCATACCTACATCCGGTCTTATCATTCTTCGGATATTAGTTTCTATGCGAAGGGATCACATTAACTCAGTAGTCACTCCCTTCTATTTTTGACAATGGAGTACACCATCACCAACTACCATTCGATTTGCTACCACTTTAGTTTGGAGTACTAACCTATATCATCCTAACATTTTAGCAAATTACAAGATAGAATTTGAATGATTCCTTGCCTGAGTTTGTGGATGGCATGGACCGTGAGTGGAACCGCCCTTGGATCTCCTCCTATGCTGCTTCCGCCAAACCAAAATGAAAAATGGGTTTCCTTCTACTCCCTCTTCCTCTTCATTTTGTGTGAACAACTCAAGAAACCCTAAAAGGAATGATGGTCGTTACGTGTAGATAGCTTAGGGGGTGTTTAGGAAGTTAGAGGACACTTGGTGTAATGACCCGAACGCTACAAGCCCGTCGACATCCCACCGGCCACGCTTTAGTACAATTCTCCAGGATCCAAGGCCAACACACTCATTCGGAAGCATAAACTAACCCCGTACAAAAACAAACAACAATATGATAACTTGGGATGGTAAAAGCAAACTTATATACATATCCATATATTCTTTACAAAAGTCAAACCTAAAACTTCTGAGGTCACTGTACAAGCCTATGACCACGTACAACAAAAAGAATCCCATGGTCGAAGCCTAACTTCCATCTAAACAAGACTCATCAAAAAGTCAAGAGGCCGACTACCCTAGGCCCCATCCTCACTACCATTAGTCTCAAATCCTATAGCTTCCTCCTCCTTCTCATCATTCGTAGATGGCAGCTCCACATCCGATGGCTCTACGATCTCCATGTCCTCTCCCGGCACCAAAACCTTCGGATTGGACACTGAGTCTTCGGGACCAGCAACGGGGTTCATCACCACGCCGCCGGGAGGTATAGCCCGAGTGGGGTCCCATTCCCCAACTCCGTCATAGGGGATATCAAAGCCCCTCGGCGGTCCGACTAACATATCCTTGTGGCGGTACGTCCACGCCAAGTAGGTGTGGGGCTTCCAAAAAAGCTCTCCTACGTCTACCCGGATCGTAGTAGCATGCCTTGACATTTTTGTGACATCCTCAAATTCGACTCTAATCAGGATGTAATGAAATGATGATTTTAATCGATGTACTATTAGTAATTCTCGCTCCGAATTGATCACTCATGAGAGGTTAACCAAAAGGGAAAGGCTATCAAGAATTTAAGTACGTATGACCCGAGAACTCAATCATGGACCGACAATTCGACCATAAGGATTGACGAGGGACAATTCTGAACCATTAAAGACCGATCAAGGAACGGTTATAGAACATTTCGACAATAGTATACGATCGGATTACGGGTGAATCCACTTGACCGCTATATGGATTGCGAACGACTCCAAACCAATTCCTAATGATCGTGTACATGGAAACTAGTGATTGAACCCTCGTAGTAACATGACAACCGAGGTCATCCATTGCTCGAGACGGCTTAAACGTAGAATGATATCGAATCAACTACGGGTCGAATAAACATAACTCCTAGAAACCACCAATTAGCTCAAGATAAACGATGATCACAATCGATATATTTTGATCGTGAAATAGAGTCCGAATATGGGTATCTAGTCTTCGAGGATTTCATGACTAAACTAGTGGATGTCACATCATTGAGCTACAAATTTATTGATTTTCTCGAGACTCTCGGCATATGGATCAACGGACCGAGATTTGGAGCCTACGAAGAAGTGGGCCGGACAAAAATACATTGGGCCTCAAGCCCAAGTGTGGTTTGACCATATGGTCTGCCCAAAGCAAGCCCAATTAGGCCTAGTTAAGCCCACTAAAGTCCAATAAGCTTTCTAAAGCTCATTAAGCCATTCTAAAGTTCCAACTCTATCCATTTGAGCTCAATTTCAATTTATATCAATTCGTATAAAATACTAACTGAAATACGTGTATAGTACTTGATACTATACTTTGTGAATTTACCAAAATGTCATTGCCTTATGAAAAGACCAAATTGCCCTTTTTGCATTATTAGCAAAAGACAAGAAGCTTTGATGGGATGAAGACTTTTGTGGCAAGCCTTAATGAGGGGTTCTTATCCTACCCAAGCTTGTTCAAGAAGCCTAAGGTGATATTATCCATCTCTCTCTCTCTCTCTCTCTCTCTCTCTGAATTTTCGTGTAACCTCCCTCATCTCGAGCTCTATCTCTCTCTCTCTCTCTCTCTCTCTCTCTCTCTCTCTCTCTCGATTATCTACGTGGTCCTAGAAGAAATTGCTCGTTTGAGCTCATCCGAAGGGCGAATTGAGCTCCGTTTTTTCCTATACGACCATAAGAACAAGGGAAACTCATATATGAAGGCTGTTTATCCAAGAAAATATTTTATTTTCACAAAATTATGCTAGACAGAGGCTAGTTGGTGAGACCCGGTCCGTTATTGCTTCGATTCGAGCTCGTCCAAGCAAAACCAGCACAACCGGGTAAGTTTAGCTGCTGTTCAATGGTCCTCGGTAGTTCCATGTTGATTTTGGGCCAAGCCATGTGTAGCCCTCACCACCGCCGACGAGCCGGTGTTCTCGGATTTGTAATTGGGTGAGTCATCTCCCTAATCACTTGATTAGTATGCTAAACTTGATTAGGATGAGTTTAGATTAGTCTAAGTATGCTTAGTACTAATTTAATGAGTGATTAGTTGATAGGATATCATGATAAGTGATAAGTTGACTTGATAAGTTATCAAAGATGCAATAGGCTATCACTACTTTATGCGATAAGCTATCGAATTTTATGATAAGCTTTCGCTATTTTATATGATAAGCTATCATAATTTTTATAATAAGTTATTGATATTTTTATGATAAGCTATTACTATTTTATGATAAGCTATCACTATTTTATAAGAAGCTATCAAGAACTTTATGATAAGTTATCACTATTTTAAGATAAGCTATCGCTACTTTATAATAAGCTATTGAGTATTATTCGATAAGCTATTGATATTTTTATGGTAAGCTATCGCTATTTTTATGATGAGCTCTTGAGTTATTTTGATAGCTAATAATCTCTAATTAATTATATTAATTTTCAACAATTAAGTTTTATATTCGAAAATGCATTCTTGTATAATATTTGATATTAAATTGTGAAGTCGATATTGGGAATAGTCAAATAAATTGGCTTATATAATTAATTATATTGATCGGCAATTCTCATGGATGTTTGGATATAAAAGTATGCTGAGTTTGGTAGTTGAATCATGTATTTGTAATCACGTGCAATTTATTTACTGCATGTATGGAATGAGAGTTACGATAATTTGAGAAATACCCGGATAAGCCGGAAGACCCTCGTAGAGAGACGGGCGTACCCTCAATCGGCCATGATTGATCGAAAGGATAAATACCTGAATGAGTTGGAAGACCCCCGTAGAAAGACGGTCATGCCCTCGATCAACCGTGATTGATCGAATGGATAAATCCCCAGTACAGCCGGAAGACCCTCGTAGAAAGACGGGCATGCCCTCGATCGGCCATAAATGATCGAATGAACAAATGTCGGCAGAGTCGAAAGACGCCCGTGTGAGAACGGGCGTGCCATGAGTGGCGATAATGATGAGAGTATGCTTGAGCACACCGTGCACGAGAAAGTTGACATGTGTTCTCTAATTAAGTAAATGAATTTTCGATAATTAGACATTATATTTATTAATGTGCTCTTGTGTAGTATCTAATATTAAACTATGATGTCAATATAATGATGAAAGTATGCTTGAGCGCACAATGCACTAGAGAGTTGAGATGTACTACGATCATGCATTTATTTACTGGATTATATTGCATACAGTAGGTTGTAATGTGTAAGGCACATGTTAAGGCAAGTGAGGTTACCTATGATTGTGTGATAGCATACTTGTGTGTGTGTGTGTGTGTATGTATATACCGTATTGCATTATAGGTTCTAAATGCATCGGAGCTGAATTGACCTCCTAATCAAGGCTTAGGGTGTTAACTTGCTGAGATTTTATATCTCACCTATTGTTGTTAACCAATTTTCAGGTCCTTAACTTGGGAGAATAGTTCTCGCTTGGAGAAGGACATGGATCTCTTTTGTAGTAGCTGAGAATAGTGTTAACCCCTGACCCTGATCTGATACTTTTGAGGGTTGTAGGAAGTAACCCCGAGGTGAGGCTTATGTGTATAAACGTACTTCCCGTGGTTAATGAGTCTCTATTAATAAAATAGACTTTTGTTGATACAGATTGGTACGGATTGGTAGGATGTCATGCTGTGTTTGTCTGGGGAAGTAAATCGCTTCTGCGTTTGTTTAATTGAAACAGAAAATTTTACATGGGTCGGTGACGTGTCCCGGGATATCACAACTTAACGACCGTGTAGGTATGTTGACGTACCGAATGGTGCGGTGCGTGACATTTTTAGCTTTAATTTTTTTTTTGTGACATCAAAAAATTGAAGAGACACAATTACTTTAAACATATTTTTAACACAAAGGATAAATATGTTCCTCGAATGTGAAATTTTTTTTGGTTTCACATCAAAAAAATTTCGGTAAAAAAAATTTAGGATTTTTTTGACTTTTTGTCCAACTAATTGAGAAAATTACACAATTTTTAATGTACAAATAATCTTTCTTGTTATTCTTCAGAAAAAGAAAAGATTATCTAATATGACTATATTCACTGTGACAAATATATATAAAATCTCGGAAAAAGGGGGGAAATTTCAAAGAGAATAGGAATCTGCAGGCAAGATTAAATAGGGATTTTCTTTTCTTTACAATAGAGATATATGAAAGCTCAACGAGAGCCAAATCTTCGACCATAAATAAATTATGACAAAAGAAAAAATCCATTTAGAAATAAACAATAATAATTTAAAGGAAATTCGTGAAAGAGAGAGATAGAGAGGCTCAGATTCGACAATAACCAGGCAAATGAAAAAGGAACCCCGCCCCGCCAAGATACGGTCGGTTCTCGATGCCTGTTTTCGTAACCCGCATCTCGTCATCGACTCTTTTCTTCAGCGTTGTTAACGCTGAACGTTTCCTCAACAAAGTGGATGATCGGAGTCCCTATCGGTGAATCGTCGTGCGGGTGTGAACACCGAGAGATTCAAGCTCGGGTCAAGTTTGGAGCCGGCTCAAATGCCCCAAAAAGGGATGGGAGAGAGAGAGCGCACGCGCAGAGTCTTGACCGAGCGTGGCTGCGAAATGCCGGTTGCCTGCAAAAACAGACCGTCCGGGTCACCCCGCCATGTGCTCGATCGGCCCGCAAAGAACGCGCCAAGAAGAAGATCATCCCAGCCACACACGGGGCACATAGCTCAAGAGAGAGAGAGAGAGAGAGAGTAAGGTATAAGTCCAGCCAAGAAGATCCCAGCTTAGACTTGGAGGGCGAGAGAGAGCGAGATCAAAATCGACAGAGAGAGGGATGAAGGGGTTGGTTCAGGGTTGAAGTTGAGGGTTGGAGGAGGTGAAATCGCAGGCTGCTTCTTCTTCTTCTTCTTGGAGCCTTATTCGAGCTCCTTAGCGTGTGTCCCGAAACCCTAAGCCTAACCCCTTCCTCCTTTTTCGTTTTTGTCGATCATGGCCTGCCCATTTATACAGCAAACATCTTTTCCCGTTTTTCCTATTATGCCCTTTGTCTTACGCCTCTCTCTTGTGACGACAACACCAATGGTCTCTAAAATTTGGCTCTTTGTTCAATATAACCTGAACTTTAGATTAAAATTCAATTTGATCTTTGAACTTTTAATTTGTCCAATATCGTCATTAAACTTTTGACACATGTTGAATTTAGTCTCTAAATTATGCGAAAATATTCAATGTGGTCCTTTCACCAATTTGATATTGGGGAGAACATTGAACATTTCATTTAATTTATGGATTAAATTGAATATGTGCCAAAAAGTAAATGATCACATTGAACAAATTAAAAGTTTAAAAATCACATTACATTTTATAAAAAAAAAAAAAAAATTTTTTTATCATTTTAACCCCCTTTTTTCCCCCCCCCGGGGAAAAAAATTGTTTTTTTATTATTTTTTTTTTTTTTTTGGGTAAAAAATTTTTTTTTTTTTTTTTTTTTTTGGGGGGGGGAGAAGCCGAATTGCATTTAGAATGGACAAACTGAACGGGTCTAACGATGCGAGTTTCATGGCCGTCCTAAATTGCATGTTTGCCGAAAATATTCAATGTAGGCAAATTTCGCCATGTTGATGACACACCGCTGTTCCTATGTGACCTTCTAGTGAAGCACGCGAACAGTACATACGCTGCTTATCCCACCTCTCGGCGTAGCTAAAGGCCAAACTCTCTCTGCTCGAGCAAATATATGGTCGATTTCGACATTGTTCTTTCCAGGCTATTACTAAGAAAGACGTATCTCCGTTACCGAATAACTTTTCCAAAACTCGCCATTGGTTTTGGATTGGAGAAATGATTCGGTCGCCCTTTTCTTCGCCTCCCTCGTGGCTGATTCTGTTACGAAGGCCTCTCAATATGCGGTTAGATGAGCTGGAAATATAGAGAGAGAGAATCGAAAGTTGTTGCGGACTTCCTCCTTCATCTCCTTCGGCCTGACCACAACGAACGCTCTATTTTGTTGTTAGTTCTTTTGTTCGTTTATTTTCTCATTGCTTTATCATTTCTACATTATTCATTTCAAAAAGTGCATGTTTGACTTATCGACAGGGTTCTCTTATTTCCCTTTTCCTCCCACGTCTAAGAAAAAAAGCTTTCTACCATTATCTTCACTGGATCAATCAACATGGATTCGTTCAATTCGTGCGCTCTATTTTGCTTCGCCCACTCCTCTCTTCTCGCGCACGCTCGTCTGCTTCAAGACACACGTGTAATGTTATGCCTTTTTAACTAGGATTTTTATTACATCTACAATCAATAGGAAAACAACTTCTACTGTAGCGCTGCAATTATGCTGACAACTTGATTATTTATATTTTGGCGTGTATGTGTAAAGTATATTTTACCATAGAGTAAAAATATTTTTTTGTTTTGGGTGATCGACCGAATTAAGAGGGTTGCTTTTTATAAGTAATTTGTTGCTGTTAGTCGTAAAACAAAAATTTCTTTACTTGAATGATATTAGAGTTCACGTTTGTGAAGTTGTAATGCAGTGTGAGGTTGACGGACGAGGAGAGAGAGAGAGAGAGAGATCTCAAGCTTAACGACTGAATAACGTGAGAACAATCTATACACTAATACGGAGTTAATGATAGCTTTACCACACATATACGTACATACATAGGTTCAAATAAAGTCAATCTTTATAAAAAATTCGCCTAAAATATCAATCAGGTGGTTGGCGAGTGGTCCAAGACTTGATTTGCGAGTCAAATGTCGCAAATTTGATTCAACACAGAAAAAGCATGGCTGAGACAATTCCCCGAGAAACAGTGAGTTGACAATCTTGCAAAACATCGTTAAATTTGAAACCAGCATTTTAGAGAAAGAAATCAAACAATCCTGAAAGGCTAATACAGCTGGAACAAAACCAACGGGAAAAGTGTCAAAAAAGTCCTAAACCTATTGCATTAGTGTTAATTCAGTCCTAAACCTTTTTTGGTGCCAATTCAATCTTAAACCTTTTGTATTGGTGCCATTTAAGTCCTAAACCTTTTATTGTCAATTCAGTCATAAACCTTTTACAATAGTGCCAATTTAGTCCTAAAAATTTTGTATTTATGCCGGTTGAGTCAATTCGGCCAATTTTGATTTGAAATCACTAGCATGGACATCAATTATCCTACGTGGCACGGTTGGCGCTAACATGGAAATTTTGTTAATATTTTTTTGATATTTTAAATAATTTTTAAAAATAATTTTGAAAAAAACCAAAAAATTGCTTAAAAAATTATTTAAAATATTAAAATAATATTAAAAAATGTCCAAATTAGCCCTAGCCATGTCATGTAGGATAATCGATGTTCTCGTCAGCGATTTTTTATCAAAATTGGCCGGATTAACTCAATTGATATAAATATAAAAGATTTAGGACTGAATTGATAACAATACATAAGATTTAGGACTAAATTAGCACCAATAAAAGATTTATGACTTAATTGACATCAATGCAAAAGGTTTAGGACTGATTTGACACCAAAAAAAGGATTTAGGACTTAAAGATGGTCCTCACTCAGAATCAGAAAAGGGTATGCTTAACTTTGCTGTGGAGTCTAGTACAATAAAAATCTGAGCCCAAGCTTGTTAGTCTCTATCAGTATAAGGTATCAACAGAGACCTGCCCTGCCCCATCCAAATTTCCATAGCCCATATGCCCAAATCAGTCAAAGTTACTAAACGTCATATCCAACATAAAGCTCACGGCCCTAAATTTGTCTTCCATCCCTTTCCCTGTTCAAATTGTGTCATCTCTTCTCCTAGGGATAGCTCTTGTCTTTCTATTCACAAGTTATCTTTTCGTGCTTTTGTCTTGTTGTCAAGAATCCATTGTTATATTAATCAAATCAAGGCAAAAATTCAAAAGATTTTCGTTTCTCCTTTCTACAATTTCCTTCATATTTTTATCACTAACTTATTTTTCCTATTTGAGTCAGATGTGCATGGGAACATGACTATCATCATCATGATAAGATGTCTCCCCCTTCATAATCTCTCAATAATGCCGAATTATTCCATTAAGCTAAACTTTTCAGGAAAAAACAAAAAAAAACACACTTGAGGTGTAGTCAATTAAGGAGGAAAATGGTCGAAAAAGTCCTATATCTTTTGTACGACTACAAATTTAGTTCTAAAGTTTACAATTTAATCAATGTTGTCCTAAACCTATTGACAATTTTTCAACATAGTTTAATCGGTCAATTTAGGAATGAAATACTAATGTAGTAGTTCAATCAAAGCCGGCCATTCTACATGGCATGACTAGTAAATTCAATGTGTTGATGAGAAAGTCAAATAAAAGTTGGAAAAAAATGAAAAAGTGATAATTTGTACGCTAAAAAATATAGTAATTGATAAATGTGTCGGAAAGTAACAAACAAATTAATCAAAAATCAAGTAATCGGAAACTTTTTTTTTTCAACAGTTTTTTTCATGTTATCGACTTTCACAACTTTCCCTAAAATCAGTATTAATGCATCTCTAGACACCAACACGCTTACTACTATAAATAAGAAAAAGGGGAAAAAGAGGAAGGTGTTCCTCGTCTTTTACTTCCAATAACACCCTTAACATTTACATATATCTTCCCTTACCCAATTAAAACCACACCATCATGAGCAGATAAATCTATTTTCCTGTACTCCCTCTTTATCCCCCCTCTTTATCGGTTCTTTGTATTGTGTTGTCGCATCGAACTTGGCCTCAATTTGGTAAATAAGCCCTTGATTTTACCCAAAAAAAAAAAAACAAAACAAAACAAAATACACAACCAACACATGCCTTAAAGGGAATTCACGTTTCAAAATCATCAATTGCCTTAAAGGGAATTCACGTTTCAAAATCATCTCCTAATTGAACACTCTTAGTCTACTTTGTTTCAATATTCTGACATTTTTGCATAAATTAACTTAATCTGTGCTATAGATGTTATTTCTTTCCTCTCTTAAATTAGAATGTGTTTTTGTATGATTAACTAGATGGTCAGTTTTACCAATAAAATTTTTACATTTCGAGTCAATGATGCTTTAACAAAAAGACTATTTATAAGTTATTTAATTATTTATTTGGTGATTTTGAACTACCTACATATGTCTTTGATTTATGAAGTGTTAAATATTATAGAATTTAGCTCCTTAAAAAATTTATTATCTATCTGTATGATTTCAAAATTGATTTGGATATTTTTTTTTTTCACATGCTAGAGTGATAATACCAACATAAAACATAATCATCTAACTTCTGATCAATGATGCTCTTATAGATAAAGTCACAATACCGTTTTAAGTATAATTATGCTTTCATAAGGGCAGCATATGTTTTCATGCATATTTATGCTCGATTTTTTCTATTTTCATGAAAAATATTGGCATAGGTATATAATAAGAATGCTGAAATATCTTTTCTTGGCTCTATTCTGTGGTATTGAAAGGGCCATAATTCCTACCCACAACATATTGTAATACATATCGAGGAAACTTAAGTGCATTGGCACAACCCACATTTGTTGCTTTTATTTTTTTTGTACCTTCCTTAAATGGTAGATTTGCTCATATATGAAGCCATTACTCGACAAATCACACCACATATAACGAGAAGGCATCTCGATTATTTTTCACCTACCTTAAATGCTGCATTTGCTCGTTTCGGGAAGTAAATGGAATTGTCCAATTGACAAATTGTCAAAGTTCTCACTTTAGCTATATGACTAACTCCTCCCACTATAAAAAGAGCGAAATGCAAATAGCTCTAATCACTATTCCAGCGGTGTTCAAGACATCTCAGTTGTTCGCCGCTCATATGATAGATTTGATCTTGTTCACACTCTCAAACTTGTACTAAGATGGTTAAGAGGCCTTATGTACGACGAACTGTTGGGATGTCTTGAAACATTTTCTCATCTCGGGCCGTGAATGACCCATGTTAATGATGCGGAAGATGATGGGTCCTTCCATCATAACCATCTTTTAGCTCTAAATTGTCCTTGTGAATAATTGTCTCGTCATCAATGTGAGAGTACGAAATCCTACTTTAGTCTGTGCTTGGGTTCAATCAGTCGGGTAATAGTTATATGGTTATCCTTTAGCTTCATTGGCTCCAATCGATGTACATATCATTTGAACATCATTGGGTTTACGAATTTGTTTCTTTTTTCCTCCAGCACTGTTATCCCAACAGTTGGCATGCTAGCAGGACCCATTTTTGTTATTGTTATTGTACTTTTCAAAGTATCGATTATTTTCTCACACATGTATTTAGATTTATCGAGGGTTGATATATATTACTAGTGAAATTTGAAATACGATAAAGTATTGTCGTAGATTGGTCAAATAGGACTTACTTTATGTGGTTTGGATATATATGACAATACTTTTAAAAAAAACCCATTAATATGATAAAATTGTTATATCAAAGTATAAAGCAAATGGAACTAATATTGACAGATGCGAGAAAGATGAACATGTCAATGAACGTTTCTATGTGGTTTTAATTTAGACACGTGATCCCACCTAAATTAATGCAATCAACATGCATAAAGTTAAAGTGTATTAGCTGTCCACGAAAATAATATCACAATTATCGAAGGCTTGTATCATTTGATAATATCATGTGAATCGCTAGAAATATGTGAAGTGTATGGCTAACCTACTATTGAAAGTTTTGTAAGGGGGTTGGAGCAGGCTACCATGAGACGAAGTATTTATTTCTAAAGTCTAGTGCAAGCCTATTGGATCAAATGACAAAGAGTTCTGAAAAATAAATTTTCTACTTTTTACTAAAATTAGAGGTCATTATTGGTACTTTGAAATACGTAAAGACCGAAGGATAATTGTTCTCTCTTCCATAAGACCTATGTTGACGCTTGAAGCCTTGAATCATGAAATTGGAGTGTCCGTTGAAACAACATATATGATCTACGCTGAAGCTTGAATTGGTCTAAACACTTTGAAAATTGATTTTTCCTATATATATATATGGTCAGAGATTTTTCATGTTTACAAAATGGTGATAAAGTAAGCAAAGAAGATACAGTCAAACACGCTAATCTGGATTGCCCATCTCTGCTCCGATTGATCATCAACGGCTTCTCGCTTCCTCGCGTGGAAAGTTACCGAAGTAGATCCGAAATGGAAGGAGCAGAATCGATCATAACAAAATTGGTTGACGCCTCTCTCTCTCTCTCTCTCCTATAATCGACTCCATTCCCACATATAAAAAGCTGAGACAAGGGGGAAGCTGACATATGCTCTCAAGTGAACCAGCTAAAGAAAGCATGTCTCTCCGGAAATCCCCATTGACGTGCATCATCGCCTCCACCACTGGCTTACTGCTTGGCTATATTTCGGGAGGATTTATGTTAGAATGCTTTATGGATTCTGCTTGCTTGCCTATTCGACCTCCTTAGTGCTTGCCTAGCTATACGACCTCCTTATTGCTTATACCTAGTATGTCCGGATATGTGTTAGAATACTTTATGGATTCTACATATATTCTCGAATTATTCTCTAGGATTGTTTCCTAGTATATGCTTTTCTGAATTAGGCTTCATTGTACTTATTTATCCTGGCCTTGTGCTCTAACAAAATATATAACTTTTCTCTCTATCATCGTATCAAAGCACTTGCTATGGGCTTTTATTTCTCTGCTGTGAGGTATGTCAAGTTCACTCTTCTCCATTGCCCTCATCGATCCAACGACAACACAGAATGGTAAGGCAGGACAAGGGAGGAACACGCGCCAATGTTCACAATTTGAAACAGGCTATTTCATATTAGGAAATAAAAATCCAATTTAACTTATACTATTTGTATCATATATTATCCAAAAATCAGTTTAAAGAAAAACAAAAAGAAACAAATCAACCCCGTTTACGGAAAACAAGAGAAATTTGCTCCTTTTTAGCCCAACTCTAAGAAGGAACCGGTTCAACAGTACCACTTCTTTGGACATCACATTCTACAATGGCATGCTCTTCTTGTTCTTCAACAACGGATTCGTGGAAGTGTGGTACTTTAATCGGGACTACCCCATGAAAATTATGGAGATCGATTCCTCCTTCCCACAGAAATCGGCCGAGCAGCACGTGCTCTCAAGAACATTTGCTTCACGAATACATACTTAGTCGAGGCGGCAGGTGAGATTTTGCTTCTCGCAAGGTTCATAGGGTATTTCTGCCATATTTGCACGTCACATTAAAAGGATATCTTAGGGCCATATGGGACTCATCATGACTAGATTATGCAGTATTAATTTCTTCAATATACTTATATAGTTACTTAAATGTTCTGTTAATAATGAGTATGTAATCAATAATCAATCTAACATTTTCATAAATGAAGTCGAGCAATCTATATCTATATTATCTAAGTTGGTGAGTCATTAGAATGTTTATGACAGTTTAATCTAATTGATTTACTTTTTCAAGTTTACATAGAGTCACCCGTATATGCAGTCAAAATCAATGCATCCTTGAATTCTTAGAAAATTTGAGTTTCATAGTAGGTCCGATTATAGCGATAAGCACAATATTTCCACAAAAAAAAATCAAATTAAGGGATATTATATAAATTTAAATACATTTTGAAAACAAAAATTAAAACCCCAATGGCAACCAGCAACCTGACATTACCTACCTTTTGGGTAAATAAAATCAGTTTGCATCCTTACTTTTGGAATCTATATTTTTTATCTAGGGTTTTATTACTGGGTTTCAACTTGCTCCTCCCACTTGTAGTCCGTATCACTTATTTATCAAATTGCTATTTTTTTAAAAAAAAAATTTGCCGCCATCAACTTCTTCCTTGCACTCTCTTGAAAAAACACCAAAATTCCAAGGGAAAGAAAAACAAAGAAAAAAACATAAAGATTACAATAAAAAAAATAAAGATACAAATAATCACGTGTGACTGAAATATTAAAGAAAAAATCCACGTAAGATTTGCTAGAAATGACACTCGAATGATCGATTTTATTCCGATGTCACATATCAGTTGGCAGAAAAAAAGTTATGACACTTAAGTAAGGGTCCTATAAAAATTATGGCACTCCTTCTGTTCTTCATCTATATTTAATATCCGATTTGATGTCAATAACTTATTTCATATATAGGGCTGGACCAATAATATTTTCCATTTTCAATAGCCCCAGTATATCTACGAAACCTGTTGTCAATATATTTTATAAAAAACAAATTGACCCCCCTCCTATACCTCAGTTAGTTGTACTAATTATTGAATTAGACATCACGATTCGTAATGAAACATATATCTCAAATACATGTGCAAGATTAGATTAATTCAAAGAAATAAATGCGTGAAGCGAAGACCGATATTATCTAGAAAGCAATTTCAAATAAAAATAAACATAACAAAGTAAGTCTTCCCTCCAATTCGGCAATTCCTTTATTGCCGTCAGTATTAAACCCACTACTGCCACTGCACAAGCGATTACCCACCGTATCACAACAAACTGCAGCTCATTTGCTTCAACTTCATTGCAGATGCTCCAAGATTCTCAGATACTTTTACTTTTGACTCAATTTTTTCATATTTCAATCATAAAATAGGCATAATCAATTGGGAGAAATACTGAATGTCAAGAAATTATAAGTTGTACGTCTCTTAAATTTTGGTATTCCCTTTGATTCTTGCAACCCTTCTTTTCTTCTTCTGCCAATTCTTTTTAAGTTTCTTTTCTGCGGTTTGTTTTAATCAAGACTTTTTTCTACACGTCAAAATTGTCAACTTGGCATTTGAGAAATCTCTTGCCAACAACGAGATTAAGAACATGCATTTTTTGGCCGGAGTCTTCTCAAATTTCAATAGTCTGTCAATTGCTCTCAATTGTCGTCCCTCTTTTCCAGAATTCTAATTGGCACGCTAATATTATCTTTGAAATTGTCACATGGACCAATCACTTTTTATAGTTAAAAAAAAAAAAGCAAAGGGACATCCTAGCCATCCAAATTAATCGTGTGAATAACTCCATACCTTCAAGGGTAATCCTAAATTGTAAACTGTTACTCTTAATTTTTTTTTTTTTTTGGTCATAAGGAAATTTTTGATGAGGCATTGAGAAAATTCTATAACTTCAGAAATATCGAAAACCGAGAGACTTATAAATTGAATCCCCATTCACTCAGCCTCTTTTTTCCTTTCTTCTTTTCACCTTGCTCCAATGAAAAGACCACTAGGGTTCTAATATCTATTGGAGCAAGGTGTCAAGAAGAAATTGACAAAAAAAAAAAAAAGAGGCCTTCAACATAAGCCAAAGTGAGTTTCTTTTATGCGGTTTGTTTTGATCGGTTTTTGATTCAGGATATTTCTTCACCCCGTCAAAATTGTCAACTTGTATGCTGCCTTCCTTCAATAAACACTCAGTTTTTCTCTTCATTGAAGCAAAGCAAAATTATGTTTCAACAAATCAATCTTAATTTATATCTAGGTGTCTCAAAGAGAAATCTCCACGCAGAGCTTCAATTGCCGTCGCTAATCGACATCTTCCTATTCCTCGTTCGTTCCCAATATCTATAATGGCACGAGCCGTGGATTCACAAGATACGATTGCTAATGGCAATAAATAGAGCACCTCCATACAAAGATGGATGGATAGATGACTCATACATTGCATGCCTCCCCTCACACAGTCATCGTGGCCGAGTCCATGGGTCGTGGTCGAGCCAAGCGGCCATGGAGGATGAATGGGTCATTGACGAACCTGTGAATCCCTTCGGTAAGATGAGATCATGCCTAGGGCATGAATGAGCCATGATGGTGGGGCTCAATATCACTACCCTCCACGTCACTTACTTCTGGTGTAACAAGTACCAGTTTGACTCGGGCAAAGTCAACTAAGGATAAACCCCTCCGTGCAGTCCGGGGCAGAAATATTGGCGGTTATTACTTAAATAAAGAATTAGAAAACTCTGATGCCTTCGCCAAAACTAACACACTCCAGCTTCTGCTTTCAGGAATCGCCTCCCTCTTTTAGCCGTTTTCTCTCCTCCAACTTTAATCTTAGAATCAGGCGACATGGCGTCTTCCGATGACAAGGCAGAGAACTTGCCGGAAAGGGTCTCCACGTACTACTTCAAGAACCACGATGACGAGCCCGTCTCGTTCTCCGTCCTCCCAGTGAGGTGGAGCGATAGGGAGGGCGGCGATGAGGCGACCTCCGAGACAATATTCTTGCATGGGACTGCCGATAATGGCCTCAGGAAGATTTACAGGGAGGTCAAGTCTTGGAGGTTTGATCTCGGCAGCTCGAGGCCACAAGTGTCAGTGCTCTCCAAGGACAACATCTGTTTCAAGCTCGAGGATCCGAGGAGGAGCTTTCAGGATACGACCAGAACTGTGTTGATCACGTTGCACTGCCTGCACTACGCCAGGAATCACCCGGATGCATCTGGACAAGCGCTGTGGAAGCACTTGGCTAGAACCTTGGGGTACACTCCTATCAGTGGGTTCTAAGAATTTGCCGTTTGACATCTTCACGTGTTCTGATTTTGCCTTTTCTCAATCTGGTTTAAAGGTTCTATGAGGTCCGGCCTTCTGCGAAGGATTTGCAAGACCATGTGGAGTTAATTAAAGAGGCTATAGGAAGGGATGATGCATTGGCGAAATCCAAGGTTGTTCTTGTTCCTGTCATTTCTTCTTCTTGTGGTGATATTCTGGCCATTGACATGTGGTCGCTATCGAAAAGTTGTAGATTGCTCGCCTATTTCAAATTGTCGTGACGAAAGGTTTAACTGAGACCAGAATTCTGGAGCACCATTTTTGTTAATTATTTTTGTGCGTGCCTGTTGTGGTAAATGAGCCTGTGTCAAGGATGAGAAATGTTTGAGTTGTTGCTTAGGCATTCATATGACTCCTCGATTACAGAGCAATCGTCAATGCACAGACCGCTGTTGAATTGCTTGTGATATTTTCATTAGGTTACAAGTTCCTTCCAATTAAAGTTGAGCATTGACTTGAAGTTTGATCAAGTTGGAGTCCATTGCAATTAGAGTTCAGCACTGATCTGAAGTTCATCGACTTTCAATGCTGTACT